>NC_142930.1:61314992-61319354 GCF_046866305.1 Octopus bimaculoides
TGCTACCCAAAATGGTTAATCTCCAGTACCTCCTGATTGAAAAAAACCCTTTTAACCACTCAGCCATGCCTGCATCCACCAATATATACTTTCAGTTTAAGGTCAGAGCTTTTTCGCTTAAGATATGGAGGAAGAGCTCTTGCACACTGGTCAAGCTGACTCAGTTTTAATCAATTTAAATTTCAGAGTTCTCTCCCTTGCCTACCTGGTTATAATTGTCATTAATGCTTATGAGTTTTTATACATTACAGGTTAACTATGAATTGACTAAAAATTCTTTTTGGCACACAACACTAAACATATTAACCTGCTTTTGACTATTGATTGGTGATTAGTTGGAACTTCTATAAGTTGACCTCTGCAAGGAAAGCATTGCATTCAAGAAGTTTCAGAGGGACATGGTTCCAATGTGATGGATAATTATTTCACTAGGGAGATTTGCTAGAAGATTTTGGTAGGAAGGGTAGGTAGAGTTGGTAGAGGTAGAGATGTGGCAATAATAACAAAAATAGATGAGTTATAGGGTGGCAATAAGTGAAGGTTTGAAAATCACAAGAATTATATTAAATTCCAAATAAGTAAATAAATAAACAACAGTGATAAGCTTATACAGTTAGTTGGAATGACACATCAACTGGAGCAATATTTTGGGTGCTTCAACGAAAAAGTGGAATAGATGCTGCACTAATAAGGATAAATACTAGGACAGCACATACACACATGTACATATATATATATATATATATATATATATATACTGCTGTGTCTGGGGAGAGTCATTTTCTTATTGTGCCTTAAAATTTAACACACTCACCGTTAAAATTTCCACTTATTTCTCATTTTTATTTTCCTAAAATTTTCGTTGCATCTTGCAACCTTTTCAATAGTCTTGACTCTGTCCGTTATTTATGCTGCGTTCTGTTTGTGCTTTTGTTTGTTTTTGCCCATGTGTGTGTCTCAGTGTGTGTGTGTATGTATGCATGCATGTATGTCTCAGTGTGTGCATACATACACACACACTGAGACACACACATGTGCAAAAACAAACAAAAGCAAAAACAGAACGCAGTGTAAATAACGGACAGAGTCAAGACTATTGAAAAGGTTGCAAGACACAACGAAAATTTTAGGAAAATAAAAATAAGAAATACGTGGAAATTTTAACGGTGATTGTGTTAAATTTTAAGGCACAATAAAAAAATGACTCTCCCCAGACACAACAGAATATGCTTCAACACATGAAATCACATAAAAAATCTTGCAAACCAAATCCAAAAACGAAATATATATATATATATATATATATAAACACCTTCTCCTCAACTTATGACCGAATTCCATTCCAACTAACATGTTGTAAGTTGATCTGGTCATATGTCAGATTTATTTTTTCAACACTATTTTCATTCAAACACAACTGATGTTTGAAAGCAACTGAGTGAGAGACTGTGGCAGGCAGTGGATACCTGGGTCTGAGGGAGGCCTGCGTTGCCAGATGCTGCCATAGTTATCGTACGTGCAGCTGCCCAACGTCTGAAAATCGATTATTTATTTCTTTATTTTTGTGGTCGTAAGTACAGATGGTTATAAGCCACATAGGTCATAAGTCAAGGAGAAGGCGTGTATATATGTCTGTCTGTGTGTGTGTGTGTGTGTGTGTGTGTGTGTGTGTGTGTGCGTGTATGTATGTACATATAGGAATATGCATAAACCCAGTTTATGAAAAAGAAACAGGTCAATTGCAGTTAATATCACTCATCTCACTAACCCTCATATCATCAAAGTATTTGAAAAGGTGATGAGATGAAGAATTACTGATTTCCTAGAGAGTAACAATCTCCTAAAAACAGAGACTGTACAATACATCTTCAACATCATTTTGATGACCTCCCAAAAATTGTGGGAGAGGGTTCATACACTGATGTTATATATCCTAATTCCACCCAAGTTTTCTACTGAGTCGACCACGACATGCTTGGGTTCAAATTGTCCAACATTAGAATCTGTGCAAAAATGCTGCACTGGGTCAGGTATTTCTTGGTGAGCAGAATCCAATATGTAGTAGTCAATAGGATCCGTTAAAGCCCAGCAAAAGTTACTAGAGGTGTCCTCTAAGACAGGGGTCCCCTTTATATTTCAGGCTTTACCTTAGGGAGCCCCTTATAAACGCTTATGAAATTTATACATAAATATTTGCTTAAAATAACATATATTCTTATATTTATTTATTTAACAGTATTTAACAAATAGGTTTATTGTCAATTAAAAGATTTTGATTAAATAACATATAAAATCAAATTGCCCATAAAAAGTATTTGCTGTCCACGGACCCCCTGTCTTGTACTTGCGGACCACCTGTGGTCCACGGACCACAGTTTGAAAACCCCTGCTCTAAGAGACTCCAATTAGTGCATTTCTTTTAATAGGGTATATAAACAACATCTTAAATGTCATCACGCACGTTAAAATACAAATATTCGAAGATTGCTCCAAGCTTTAAAACTGTATCAATGGACAAGATGAACTAACAAAACTGCAGCATGATCTGCATGCCATAAATCAATGAATGTACAGAGGCAACATGCTGTGAAAGAAGGCTAAAATTTGATCTCTTGCATTTTGGAAAAGATGACTTGCTCAAAAAGTCATACTTACTTGGTTCAGGAAAAGAGCCATTCATGGCATCTGATAATATCAGCTATGAGCTATGTGTGACATGTCAGGTAAGTACCTTCTACTTTAGCCCTGGGTTGACCAAGCCCTGTGAGTACTGAAAAAAATACCCCTTGCATACATGTGTGTGTGTGTGAACATGTCTGTCTGTCTGTATGTATCTGTGGTTATGTGTTAGGAAGGGTATCCAGCTATAAAAACCCTGCCAAAACTATCCTACCCATGCATGCATAGAAGACAGATATTAGATGATGATGATATGTATATATGTATGTATATACATGCATACATCTATATATGTTTATATATATATATTATCATCATCATCATCATTTAATATCCCCTTTCTAATGCTGGCATGGGCTGGACTATTTGACTGAGAACTGGTATGCCAGAAGGCTGCACCAGGCCCCAATTTGATTTGGCAAGGTTTCTACAGCTGGACGTCCTTCATAATGCTAACCACTACAAGAATGTGGTGGGTTCTTTTTACATGCCACTGGCACAGGTGCCAGTAGGCAGCACTGGCATCAGCTACACTCAAATGGTGCTTTTTACATACGTACATATAGTCTTAAAAATTTTCTCATATTATATTTTACATTTATATTTGGTTATATTTTAATTTTTATTTATATTTTCAAAGTTTGATTAGCATAAAAATTTGGTGGCAATTTATAATTTTCTATGTTTCTCATAAAATTTATTATACACTGCAACCTTACATTATCAAATATTAAATTATATGTTATCCCCTTATTTAGTTATATCTGAAAATTCTTTCTAGTCTTTATATATCTATATATTTACATTTTGCTTTAATAGTATAGGTAAACTAAGTTAAAAACTTACTCCTTCAATTTATCTCCCACCCATAATCCTTAAAGTTCACTTTCTCTTCCCCTTTAAAATAATCAAAATTAGCTTTATTGGCCATCCATATCACCTCTTCTCTTTCCATTATCACCACTCCCCCAGCAGACATTCTTGTTTACTGCCCCATGACCTACCCTTTTGGTGTTCAATATAGCCCTATGTAAAGTTCCATTTTCTCAGATAGAAGAATGGTCTGTCATGATACAAATTAATTTACAACTCCCTATTGTCTTTGATGTGTAGCTAACAGGGTTACTATTCTCATTCATCCCTCCCCACCACTCTAGCCTATGCTAATTTCTGGCTTGTCTGTCACTGTACTGCCCTTTTTTCATTCTGCCCAAAAATTTAGCAGCAGAATCATTGTAAATATTTGCTCTGTATTGATGATATGAATATGTTTAAATATCTAACTTGGCCTTTATGCCTGTGGTCTATGTGGTCATCTGATGAGAATGGTTTTCTTTGTTATGATGTAATGCTTTCATTGATCAATTAAAGGAGTTCCTGGAAACAGCTGTAATGATTTGACACTTATACATCTTTGTTACTCATATTTTACATATATGAACATCTATATATATATATATATATATATATATATATATATATATATGATATATATATGATATATATATATATATATGATATATATATGATATATATATATATATATATATATATGATATATATATGATATATATATATATATGATATATATATGATATATATATATATATATGATATATATATGATATATATATATATATATGATATATATATGATATATATATATATATATATATATATATA
>NC_142930.1:61324854-61364854 GCF_046866305.1 Octopus bimaculoides
AAGTACCAGTTGAACACTGGGGTCAATGTAATCGATTTATCCCCTCTCTTTAAAATTATTGACCTTATGCCAAAATTTGAAACTAATATTTTCTTCCCTAAAGGTGGTAAGCTGGAAAAATGCTTGACAGCATTTTGACCCATATGGACGTTCTGAGTTCAAAATCTGCTGAGGCTGACTTTGCCTTTCATCCTTTCAGTATCAGTAAAATAAGTACCCATTGAACACAGGGGTCGATGTAATTTACCAGCTCTGTCCCCTGCCCCAATTTCAGGCCTTGTGCCTATAGTAGAAAGGAATATTTATTTCCCTACGGCAGCAAGCTGGCAGAATTGTTAGCACACCAAGTAAAATGCTTCACAGCATTTCATGTCATGACATTAGTTCAAATTCTGATGCGATCATCTTTGCTTTTCATCCCTTCAGGGTCATTAAAACAAGTACCAGTTGAACTGGTGTCGGTGTAATCAACTTAACCCTCAACCTGAAACTGCTGGCGTTGCATGAAAATTTGAAACTATTATTACTTACTTCCCTAGTTTTTATCCTACCCAATATAGGGCTCGCTATTTTGAGTTTTATTTATTTATTTTATTATTTTTTATCTTTTATCTTTTTCTTTTACTTGTTTCATTCACTGAAACAAATATCATGGCCACAAGATAGAAACCACTCATCTGTCAGTCAATTGTCCAATACCCAATCAACTCACCCATGCATGTTTTGAACCTATTTTTATTTTTAATATTTTACCATAAAGTAACAATTACAATGTCAAAATGTGATGTGAGTAGTTAACACAGCATAGCATGTAACTAAATGATGTTAAATAACTGAAGTTCATATTCATGTTACAGCTTTCAAAATCTTGCCAGGGTAGAATTAACCTTTCCATCATCAAGGATCAATATTTTAAGTACTTGTTATGTATTAAGGTCAATTTTATCAACACCTTGAACTATAGACTTTTGCCTCTGTAAGAAATTAATCTTGAGTAGCTGGCTGCATGTTGAAAATAATTGAGAATATTCAAGACTGGTTGTATTTGTCAAGCCCCAGGTTATCCTTAATCAAACAAACCTGTGATAAAAGTGTTTCAGCCCCGATAAAGTCATATTATTTTGGTATGGTGTAGTTTGAGAGAAATTTGTTGTCTTATAGCAATCCTGTAGTATAAGGTTCTCAAACCAAGGTATGCTTATTTTTATGCCTTGCAAGATAAATTGTAAGCATTCGCAAGGGTTTTTTTTTTTTTCATTTTATTTTCCCTTGCTGGATCTGAAAGAAGGGCAGGACTTCCTAGACACATGAAATAGATGCCATTAATGTTCTTCTTGATCCTTTGCAAATCAACAACTTCAGGAAAGGCATTAGCAGAAAGAGAGATTTCCAAAGACTGACATTCTAGGAAAGAAGGACAGAGTGTGGTGATTAGTTAAGGGCTTGACAAGGCTGAACACTAGTTAGAGAGAGGAAGAGAGAGTATGAGTGAAAAGAGAGAAAAAAAAGAGAAAAAAGAGAGGGAGAGAGAAAAGTGAGGAAGAGTGAAAAGCGAGGAAGAAAGAAAAGTGTGAGTGGAGGTAGCATGAGCCTAGCCAACTGAGAGAGGAAGCAGCAGATGAGTGGATCAAAGACTGCAGTGTGTTTGTGAGTGAGTTTTTATCTATCCCTTTCTGGATGCAGTCTGGAGTGTCTCTGTGTGCAACAATACTATTCCAGATGTGAGAGCAATGCACCAATGTGGGCTTCATCTGAGCTTGTCAATGATTGGTCAATGATTGTTAGAGGTTGAAGTATTTTCTGACCCTGAAGAAAGGGTCATAATGAAGCAGTCCTACTATGTTAAGGATAGGCTTTTACCATAACATATCCTTAGTGATAGTAAAACCCAATATTTGGAGTGATCATAGGATGGGATGGGTTCTAGTTGAGAGCTGCTCATGATTAAGGATGGATTGGTGTGGTGCAATGATGTCTTCTCGACATGAGTAGCATTTGTGTTTTCTTCCTGGAAAGCATCCTCCATTGCAAGGTCTCTATTCAAGATCTCTATTCATGGAATCAGATTGTGTGTGGTATGAGCATCTAAGTTGTGGGCAAATGATGTATTATTGAGGATTTTTAGGGGGAAATGAAGGGTTGTGTCATCAGTGTAAGTGTTGATGTGGTCAGATGTGATGGCAAATAAGTCATAGCTGTATAGAAGGAAAAGAGTTGGTGGGTGCAGCAAAGCAGAACCTTGGGGAATGTCAAAGTTGATAGAATGAAAGAGAGAAAGAAACACGTGCAGCAAAAGTGCAGTCTGATAGGAAGCAACTGATCCAAGAAAATTATGAGGTAATCCTAACCAACTAAACACAACTCATGAGTCTAGTAAATTTGATATACAGTTGGCAAGCACTCTACTCTGTACATCACACAACTGTTTCAATCATTGACAGTTATTTCTCTTGCTGGTTGCCAGTACCACCTGACTGGCCTTCGTGCCGGTGGCACGTAAAAGCACCCACTACACTCTCGGAGTGGTTGGCATTAGGAAGGGCATCCAGCTGTAGAAACTCTGCCAAATCAGATTGGAGCCTGGTGCAGCCATCTGGTTCACCAGTCCTCAGTCAAATCGTCCAACCCATGCTAGCATGGAAAGCAGACGTTAAACGATGATGATGATGATGATGATGTTGCCTCCTCCATAAGCTAACACTTATCACAGAAAACTTGTTTCCTATATTTTCAGTTAATACCTTCAATCTTCTATGTATTTATAACATGACTGAAAAACGTGTTCAGTTGATTGAAAGCTACTATTTTTGTAAGTGTATTATAAAGTATTATGTCGTTTTAACACATCTATATCAGTTTAGAAGTACTTACATGTGTATTCAGCCAACTAACTACTGAAATATTTACTTTTTCCACCACCCCACCCCAAGGTAATTATGGCATCCTGTGGTTAAAAAAAATCAGTGAGTCAATCATACATCGAATTTGGTTTCACTTGGATAAAAAAAATAAAAAAAACGTAAAGATTTCTCACAATGTGTTCTGTGTCATAAAGTTCTATCAAATCATTCAATGAAGCCAAGCTTTCTGAAATAACATTTCTTTGAATGCAAAGAAAGAATTGGAAAAAAAAATTAGAAACCTTACACAATCACTAAAACTTTGATCTTGCCTTGCTGCAAAGATATTGTTTACCATATGTTGGTAGAAAACGCTGCAAAGAAACCGAATACCCTGCCACTGTTAAATGATATGGATATCTGAAGGATATCTGACGTCAGATGATATAAAAATAAAAGGTAATTTCAGAAATTTAAGAGGATCTGCTAGATATCTTTATTATTCAACTTGATAACTTCACAGATATGGCATCTGATACTCAGCTGCTTTTATGTACAAGATATGTAAATGATGCATATTTACAAAAAGAATTCTTGATTTTCCAAATCTTGAAGAGTATAACAGAGAGAAAAAAAAAACATAAAGGTAGTTGTATTTAGTCATTTTACAAAAGTTGGTCTTTGTTGGAAAATGGTAGTTTGTAGTACAATTAGTGGAACACCTGAAATGCTGGACTATAAACGTGTTTAATTGAGTAAGAGTGCTATGTATTAAGAACGAACACGGATTCAAAGTAATTGCTTATGTATGAAGACACTACTTCCAGCTCTCAAACCTATTCTTGATGTTGTTGAAAGATGAATTTTGTCATTTCTAGTTTTCTGAGTACAATTATTCTATGTTAACTATGTCAAGAATTAAATGCTGAGGTATAACCACTTTCTTTTAACATAGGTATTAGATGGCTTTGAAGAAGCAATACTTTGACTCAAGTTGCAGTGATGGAAGAAGAACCAAAAGGATTCTTTTCAAGAAGTTCAAAAGATAAACCAATCAAGTTTATAGGTAAATTACCTGACAATAAACTGGTGGTGGGTCCATGCTAACCTGCCTAAATAACATTTTCTTCTGACCCAATACAGTTAGCATTTCAAGGTAATCTAGTAACAATTATAGATTTTGTTGATAAATTGAGTGGTGGAATGAAAAACTAAATATAGGTCATTATGATGTTTTTGAGAATATGACTGAATGTCCTCAACTAGAGAAAAGGACATCGATGAAATCATTGTGTAAGCTCAGAAGCCTTTTCTTTCACTGTATGATTAATTAGATTCTTATTTTCCTGATATTAGTTTCTATGGTCAAAGATCTTGAAACTTCTTCACTAATGAAATTTAGACATCCCAATATTACTTATTTGTACCTAAAAAGATATGTGGAGAGATTTTCTCAGTTTCCTTCCATTTACAACTGTGAACGAGATTTTTGTGGCAATATATAAAATGAAAAACAAATTTGGTGAGTGACTGTCATTTGAAAATGATATGCAGATGTGTCTCTCTGAAACTTTTTTCTAAAATTGAGTTACTTGCTGGAAAGAGTCAAGCTTGTCTACCCCATCAAAACTTTAACATTAAATTAAATTGAATTACCATCAACTAATACTTATCTATCATCAGTTGTATGATATCCAAGCATTTTAAGCTATATTCTTCACAACTCTGTCAAACAGAGTTAATAGGCATTTACATTTTATTAAATTCAGTTCAGCATTGAGTTCAGATCTTGTCAGGGTTGAATTAGTATTTCACCATATTCACTGCTGATTGAAGAAACAAGTAGTATTAAAATTCACGGATTACTCCAGATTCAGTTGCCATGCATAATTTTAGATACTGCTTCCAAGCAGAAGCCATAGTTGGGCAACTGAGATAATAAGCCCGGACATAACTTCAGAGTTGATACTTGTGAATAATATGGTTAAAGCCAATACTTCAGCTGTTAAAATCTCATCTTCAGTCAAAAAAGTATTTTTCTTTCATTAATTGATGAATTAATTACCAAACTTACTACAAAATGTTTGGTCATATGACATAGTGTGAGGGCACGTGTCCTAGTGGTTAATGTGCTGCACTAACAATTGAGTAATCATGAGTTCAGTTGCCAGACTGGACAGTGTTGTGTCCTTGAGAAAAACACTCCATCTCACATTGCTCTGAGATTACTTGATTACTTGATGTGTGGCACACTGTGCACCTGTTCAGGCAATGTCGATTATATAGAGGGCTTCAGCTTATGTACAACATATACCACTATAAACAAATCATTTGTGCTTGGTGTTCAGTAAGAAATTACAGAACCATCTTTCTCTGGCTTAAGAAACTACCATTACATGACAAATTAGCTGGATGGTTTGAGGCTTTGAACATAAATTGTGTTCAAAAATCTCTCAGTAAAAAGAAAAATAACAAAAAATAAAGAAAAACAATATCCATCAAAAGATGAATCTACTTAGTAATGTTAAATGTTGAATAATCTTTAGTTTCATGAATAAACACCTTTGAATATTGATTGATATTTGACAATATAAGAAGGAATTTGAGACAGAAAAGACCTAAAGACCCATTTCCATGTCACCTATTACACAAAAGAGCAGAATCATATTCTAATTGGTTACAAAGTTGCCGAACAAGCAATAGATTTATAGTTCACATTTTACCAATGCTTTTCCCTTTCCAATTAGTTATAATATATAAGATTATGTATAATATATAAAATCATATATCAAAATCTTAGCAGATGATTCATTAATATAGACTGACTAGATAGATGCAAAGTTGTAAGATACAAAGTTGTAAGTTGGCAAAAGCAGTGAATTGGCAAACAAATAGCTATTAGAGAATCATGTTGAATGCCTTGTGATATTTCTTCTGACTCTGTATTCTGAGTTTAAATAACATCAAGGTCAAGTTTTATCTTTCATCCTCTTGGGGTAGATAAATAAACTACCTATCTAAAGTGATAGACTGACAGAATTGTTAGAGAATTGGGATGAGATGAAACGAAGTATTTGTTTCAACTCCTGACATTCTGAGTTCAAATTTTGCTACCTAATAACAGCTTTCCTATGTCTTTCAAGAAAGTCTCAGGAATGTAGTTTTAGATGATACAATGCTTCAACTGGAATGACATTTCAGTCACATCAATAATAAAATGAGTGAACCTAGGACAAAGTAGGTTAAACCTTAAAAGTAAAAAGTTAAAATCTGTCATTTATGTTAAAGTCTTTGATGTTAATTAATGAATATTAGTTGATTATATAAGATCCATATAGCGATGGGAAATGGGATGATGTAAAGTTCATTATTTTCTCTTAGGCCTCAGCAGTATGAAGCGAAACAACTTGAACAAATAAGCAAAATTAGGTTGGGAATTTAGATGAACAGAATTTCTTCCAGAACAACAAGCAGAGATGATTTATTTATAGTGATCAAATGTTTGTGCTCTACATCAGCTCACTCCCTCCATCGAATCAACTTTACCTGTGCAGGTGTATGGTGTACTAAACATCAGATTCATAATGATTGTAGTCACCAAATTAATATTACTACAATATATATTAGTTTCAAATTTTGGCACAAAGCCAACAAGTTCAGCGAATGGAGGTAAGTCTATTACATCAACCCCAGTGCTCAACTAGTACTTATTTTATCAATTCCAAAAGGATGAAAGGCCAAGTCGACCTTGGCAGAATTTGAAATCAGACCATAAAGATGAACAAAATACCATTTAGCATTTTGTCCAGTGTACTCATGATTCTGTCAGCTTGCTGCCTTATTTTTGCTATATATATTGTTATCTGGTGTTTCTACAATGGCTATATCTTAAAATTTAATCAACATTGTTTGTAAAATAACGTAATTTTGTGTGCCCTGATATGATAGGAGTCCTGCCATTTTTAATAAACTTTACTCTTTGAAAAAAATTACAAGTTTATGAAAGAGCATTAAAAGAGGTTAATTAATGTAAGACAAAGGAGGAGAAAGTTGAGATAATCAGACATAGAGTAATTAGGAGGTCAGAGAGAATGGAAGAAGAGGAGAGGAAAGATGCAAGGTAATAAGTTTTAAAGGATCTCTTAACTACAAATATACATGAATCTTGACACACATGTATACATACATTTAAGCAACATTTTTATTGCTTAGTCATAAAAGGAAAAACAATGCCAATGACTTTTACTGGATTGACAAAAGAAAGGAAGGAAATTATTCTCAAACTGGTAACCTGAACTAAATGCTTGTAATGGAGTGAACTACATTAAATGCACCCAAGGTCCAAGATTCTACAAATGGTGGGCCTTGTCAATACAGAGGATCTCTCCTGAATATACTCACAACCACAACATAGCAAAGACTGACCTTCCACTTCAGTGACAAAAATTACTTCACTCTTCACCGACTGCTAACACTCTACAAACCTCAAGACATACAATGGTGTATTGCTCCTTAATTTGGAATGCAGCAAATGCTACAGCTACATGCATTGTAGACCATATCCAAAGGAAAGTAATTTAACTGATTTGCATGAAGTCATATTCACCACCACATCTCAATCTCTGGTTCATAGGCTTTTCTTCTCTTTCTCTCTCTCTCTCAACCTTCTATATCACAACCTTCTATATCAAGTGGCCTCTGCTTTGTGAGCTGGATGGTCTGGTATCACCTCAACTAATACATTTACAACTCACTTACCTCACCCTTATTTTGTTACCCATATCATTTCCACCCTTCCCAGTCTTTCCTCCCATAGAATGTTCTTCTATAATTTCTTCCCTGCGCAATTTTTTCTTGTTTTTTTTTTGTCTACTTTCATTGACTTGTGATAATTCAAGAAGTATGTTAATCACATTGAGTTCCTCTTTGTCAGAGAACCAATGGAGACAATGAGCACAGCACCTTTATTTAGATCAAGCCGATAAAAAAAAATAGCTACTTTTTGAATTAGAATTTCTATAAACTTGGCAAACAAAAATTGCTTTACCCTTGAGAAACAAATTTCATATTAATGGCATTATGCTGATTAAAACCAAAATCTTGTTGTAGGAAATCTTACTAAGTGATTTGGATTTTGCACAAAATCTAGACATGATAGAAAAAAATCTAATTTTAGGTTTGAAATAAAAATACCAAAATTAGTTAGGAACACCTTTTTAGTCTTTCATAACAAAATCTTTGTTGCTTAGTGTAGTTGATGTTGTTATATTAAATCCACCAAATATCATCAGTGGTGCTTTTCCCTGGCACGAACCCAAAGTGCATCTCATCTAAGCTGACTCTCTCCCTAATTAGTTGGGCTATGACCCTCTCCGTGACCTTCATTACTTAATCCAACAACTTGATACCTCTGTAATTGTTTGTGTCTAAAGCGTCACCTTTACCTTTGTAGCAGTTGACTATGGTGCTGCTACACCAGTCATTGGGTATGACTCCTTCGTGTATCACCTGGTTAACTACACAGGTGACTAGGCTATAGCCGACACTGCCAGATATTTTGAGCATCTCTGCAGTGATTCCTGATGGGCCAGGGGCTTTCATATATCGTTGGTGAAACATAAATCCAAAAAAGAAGCACTCTCTAAGTTATAGAGCAGAATATCATATAGATAAAGTTAGATAAGGCCAGTTTATGGGAGGGATTATCCTAGGTTTCATGTTAATACAGTGCTTAGCTTTAAAGCATATTGTCAGATCCCAAACCTGCTGGGTTGTAGCTTCCCTAGCGAGTAGCCTATCTAGAAAATGGAGGAGCAAAAGACTTCATTACTCTGTCAACAACCAGCTATTGTCTCCCTTTGGCTGTCAATCGTAAACAACCCTGTTATCATGTGGGTCCCAGTAGGCCAGCAAGAATTTCCTGAAGAGTAAGCATGGCCTGAAAACCTCCATTCTGGAGTTAAGGATGTCCCCCAGGTCGAGGGAGTCTTTTAGTATCCTCATTCATTCAGCTATGTTGTCACTGCTGTTATAATTATCATTGCTGATGTTTTTGTGGCTATTTCTGTTAGGGAAGCTGCAGATGTTGCTGCTGCTATTGGGCCTGGCTAGTACCTCAGCTTCATAGAGGCCTTGGTTTCACAATGGCCTCCCACTGAGCATCTGTTGTAGTCCCTGCATGAGCATCCCACTGCCGTTCATGGCCAAGGGGTGCTAACTAGAATGCTCTTAATATTGGAGGCACAATTAAATGAGACCCTAAGGTTGTGCCTGTTGAAATTGTGTTCATACCTACATGAACATGTGAAACGTTTATCTATTAGATTATATATATATATATATATATATATATATATATATATATATATATATATATATTATATATATATATATATATATATATATATATATATATATATATATATATATATATATATATATATTATATATATATATATATATATATATATATATATATATATATTATATATATATATATATATATATATATATATATATATATATATATATGTATGTATGTATGTATGTATATACATACACACATCTATATGTATATATGTGTATATTTGTTTATGTGTCACATGTATCTATGTATGTATGTATATTTATATATGTTGTACATACATAATGATTAATACTATTTCTAACAGTCAATCAAAAAAAAAAAATCAGATTTTCTCATCTCTCCTGGTATTTATTTGATTTTTGTAAATATTTTCATTAGTTCCACTCCTTAATATCAGCTCATTAAGATCATTAGAGGATTAGAAGAGAATATAAATTCATGCCAATTTTAAACATAGCAAAATTATTGATAAGTAATTAAAAACATATAAACAATGATATCAGAGCAAATTATGTGTTGCAAATTTTGCAGTGTTTCACATGAAATGGGACATCTGTTGGGGGAAAAAAGACTATCAAATAAAAATGAATGACAGACATTATCCTGCAGTCAAGAGTTAATACCACAAATATTCAATAGATGTTTGCAATTATCTCTTGTGCTTATCAGATTTTTTTATACATATATAACAATCATAGCAGATAGATTCCTTTTGTTTCTTTTCTTTTTTCTTCTATTTGAGGTTAGATTAAATCATAAAATATTTAAAGTAAGTAACAGCTGAGACTGATTTACATAACATTTAAATAAAATTTACATTTGAAGTTTTGAAGTTTGTAGTAAAAGGTAATAGTAAGAAGCATAATTCTCTTGGCCTGATTAATTGATAGCAGTGAATGATGAAGTGAACAAGATTTGAAACAGTTAAGAGGAGCTAATCAATAAAATCTTTCAAATTCTGCTTCAAAGTAAACGGTATATGTAGCCTTTTAGCCTTATACTCAAAACATAATCTCTAAAGTGAACTGCCAATTGTAATCCCATTTGAAATATCTTGTTTCTTCTTTTTCAGTGGTGTACGAAAAATTGATAATCTATAGTCTATTATATTATAAGTGAGTTAAACCTGTTACTGACCCTTTGATAATAAATCACTCGCTATCTCATGCATTTTATTATTTATACCTACACTAAAAATAAATTCTGTTTAACAAATAAATGATGATATACTATCACAAATTTAAAGAGAGAAGAGGTGCAATTAACTGGCTCTTTATAGTGATATCTTTTATTATATCTACATAATTTTGATTTCTTATTATTTAGGCTCGATGTGTTTGATGTTGCATGGATATGATACTGCATGGCAAAAAGTGTACCATGAGTGCTAAACAAAACATAAATAGAGGCTGGAGAAGAACCTGTTAAATATAATCTGTGCAACATTATATTTTAGTACCCATGAGAAACAGAGTTCAAGAAAGCTTAGTAAGAACCTAGCATTTAAAAATATTTGTTGATTAACCTTGGAGAGAGAGAGAGAGAGAGAGAGAGAATACAGAGAAAGGGAGAACTGTACTTGAATGACTGAATAATGATAAAGAAAATGGACAAATACTGAATGCTGTTAATGGAAAACGTTTATCATTGAGAAAGACCTGAAAGCTAACTTCACAATTCTTCATTGGTCTTTCTCATGGCAAGAAGTTATGAGGTTAGTTTATAAGATGGTGAGTTTGAAAAATGAAATGGTAGGAAACTGCCAAAAGTGACAACATACTGCACTGATATTATCCAACGCTATCACAAAATGCAAAACATCTGATCAACGTGTAAAAAGTTGCAAATATGACAAAGGATTGTGTGGCTTCTTTGTTTCTTACAATGGTATTAATTGTACAACTTAAATGGTGTACATATGGATAAAAGTTTTGGTTAAATTGCTGATGTTCTGATTTCATTTGGTTTTCTAACAGAACAACAACTGGCATAAAGCAGCCAGAGAAGTGGCAAATCTACCCCAGTAATTTGTGTAGGATGAAACTGACTTTGGAAAATTGAGAAGAAAATTCAAAACCATTTATGTCTTTGGGAATATACTAATTCCAGATCTCAGGTAGTATCTTGTCTCAAATAGCATTTGTCCAAGCTGGATCACTTGCTTTTCTGCTTTAAAAGTGTATGAAGATTCTTGGGCCAATAATGTGTAGAATTATGTTGAGACGACAGAATATAAAAAACAGCTCTGATCATTCATTAGGAAACAGGACAAGACTGACTTTTAATACTTAAAGTGTGTGCTTTGCATGTTTAGCAAAAATATTACCAGAACCCTTTACATTTTTCACAGGGTTCAAAGAAGAAAGGGTCAATGATGCTTTGTTGGGTACTGTCTGTATTGCTGGTCAAACTTTTCTGATAATGATTTATTCAAAAAGCCATGTAAACATTGAACCTTGTTCTTGTAGGACATGCAGAAACCAAGAATTATCTATACCAAGATATTACATCTATATCAAGATGGATCTATCATCTATATGTGCTGAACTTCTGATCAGTTTCAATGAGCAGATATATGGATAAGTAAAACCAGAAGGCACTATTTACCAGGTGACTCTATAAAAAGAACTAGTAGAATAAATAACAATAACAATAACAATACCAGCAAAACGCAAAAGAAAAACCTTCAAGATTCATTTGAAAAAATTAAAGGAAATTAGACAAGTCCCACTCTTGGTAGATACTATTAGAGGTGAGCCACAAATACAGTCATGACATGACGAAATAAAGTGAACCTATAATTTTGTCCATGTTTTATCCCTTAGAGTTCCCATGTCTAATTATTATTAATAGGTATCTTTTTTATTTTTTGATGTTTTGCCCATAGAATGCTATTTCTTCATACACACACACACACACACACACACACACACACACACACATATATATATATATATATATATAGATATATATATATATATATATACAGTTTTAGGGAAAAGAACCAAGGTTCATGAACTCATCGATGAAAATCCATTGTCACATGATTAATTTAATTTAATTTTGATTTTTTTAATAAATTGAATTTAATTGAGTTTTTACCTGTAAATTTGGATTTTTATCCCTAATATTATTATCATTATATATATATATATATATATATATATATATATATATATATATAAATGTGTGTGTGTTATTTATAGTTTCATTTTCATATGTATGTTTTTATGTCTCATTTGCTTATCCAAATCCACTTGAAATTTTGTTTTGTTTTATAATTTGTTCTTTCTTAATGACCTTGTAGAAAATAAACAAAAATATTGTAATTATTAATTTGGTGGTTGATAGCAAAATGGTATAATCAACAGACTGTTGAAAAAATATCATGTGGTATTTGGTTATACCACCTTATAGTCCTTGCCCAAGCTCACTCAGTTATTCAGTCATATGAGGTCAATAAAATAAATATTTGGTTGATGTATTCCATAACTGAAAAGTCCATACTTCAGCAGTCATAATAAGAGTAAAAAAATGTCCAAGACTTCAGATTGAGAATATTAATAACATACTCAATTATTTGACTTGTCTGTTATTTAGTCATAGTTTGGGAGGCAGGACAAAGATGAGTTTTAGTATCTGGAATATAGTCAGGCATTTGTTGTTTTATTTTTCAGTTAAAGATCACTATAACTAGAACATCTAATTCTACATTATATCAGTGTTAGATATGTCCATGTATTTGTTTTAGCTTTGCTGCTTTACATTCTTTTCTTGATACCAAGTGTGGGTTTTACAAATTTTAAACAAGTCTGTGTACTTATGTGGAGAGGTAAGTTCTGATGTATTGAGGAGGGTATTTCATTATTAATTGTCTCTTACCTATCTAGACCATAACTAGATTCCTTGAATCCTTTTTTTTTTCTCATTCCAATTTGAAATACCCTCTGGACCTTGGATGCATTTAGCAGGGTCTCCCCTATTGCATGCATTTGGACAAGGTCTCTAGTTAGACATTTCTTCTACCTTTTTCTCCCCCATTCTTGAAAGTCCTGAAAAAGTTCATGGGCATTTTCCTTCACTAATTAAATTGATAAGATAAAAAAAAATCAAATAATTATTTGAATAATGTTAGAGCAATTACTTTTTACAATTCTATTCTCTAATTACTGTAAATTGTTTAACTGTGAAATGGTAATTGAAGCATCTTTTCATCCAAACTGAACCTAGCCTAGAGGTACAACACAGTAACTCTCGTAGTAAACTTTGAACTTATTCATGGCTACATGGTCTTTAGTCCAGCATCTTTAGTCTATTTCCTTACAGCAATTCTACTTATAATATAATGGAAATTGAACTACACACCAATGCTAATTGGGAAAAATATGTTAACTATTGCTGTCTTTCTCTATTTTATCATCCATCTGCTTGCTTCAGGTTCACTAACTGAAAAACAAAAACAGAAATGAAAAAAACACAAGAAAAAACAAAAACAAAAAGATTTCACTATACAGTTGAATTTCTGGTTGTAAAACATCAATTCCAACAAGCCATGCCATTCAAATACTTGATTTTTAGAGAACCATTTAAACTCACATGAGAAATAGTAATACCAAGCAAAGAAACCTCAGGTGAATTTATTATGGAAAGAATTTTTTTTTTTTCTTTTGATGGATTCAGAAAGAAAAATTAACTTCAAATTCCAAGCAACAAATGATTGAGTTTAAAAATATTCAGTTCTCAAGTAATTTTCAATGTTGAATGTCACACATTAAAGAATATAGTAAATGTATTTACATTAACATTTTCTAAGTATGATTCCTAGATTCAATGTAAAGTTCAAACTGTAGTTGTGCTAAAAAGTAAGCTGTTAAATTTTATATCTACTTTTTAAAAATTTATTTTCTTTTTTTCAGTCAAAAAAAAAAAAAAAAAAATATATATATATATATATATATATATATATATGTATATATATGTTATTTATTTATTTTTTTATAATGATTTCTATTCAAGTTCATGTTGAAATATCATACTGAAGAGTCTGTGGAAGTTTTTATTTAGTACTCAGATTTTGCTTTACTTACAACAGAGCTGTCATTTTATCCAGCTTTCTCATCTTATAGGGGTTTGGAGATTTTGTTAGGGTTTTTTTTTTCTTAGCATGATATTCTGCTAGGAAGCAAAATGCTCAGTGTCAAGGAGGTTGCATAAGTAACAGGTAATTAATAATCAGGAATGCAAGGGGCTTCATCTAAATTCTCTCAATTCACCTCTTAGTACAATAAACATAAAATAAAATGAAATAAAATTTTTTAAAAAATAGGGAAGCGAGTATTGTAAAACTGTATCATGCAAATACTTCCTTTGAGTAACAACAGAAAATGTTTCTTTAAAAAAATATTCCATCAGGAAATGAATCATCATTCACCACCACTACCATTATTATTGTCATCATCACCACTACCATCATTATCAACACCACCATCATCATCATCATTTTTTGTTTTATTTTTTATCTTTGTAATTTCCAGCACTGAGTGGTGCAAAGAACCACAAAAATAAGGAAAAATGCCTGCATATATTCCCAGAAAGCAAATGAATAAAGAATACATATATATATATATAGAGTGAATAATGTAGTTTTTAAATTGTTTTGCATTATCTCCCACTTCACAAAAGTCATAGAAAAAACTAAAATTTAATGAGATTTCACTTCTATCTTTTATTGTTTTTTTTCTTTTTTCCATTTTTGTTCTTTTTTTTCTGTATTTCACTTCTGTCAAAACTAATGTGATTCATTCAATATATGTGTCAATTGTGGAATGTTGGTGATAGAATTGAAAGTAAGGTTGTCTATCATTGCTCAACTCCACACAAGAATCTGCATTGTTGTAGCTGTTTATCTGCAGGTTCGCATTATTTCAGAAATAGTGAGTTTAACATGCTTTCTCTCTTTCTCTCTCTCTCTTTTTTTTTTTTACAATGGAAAGGCATGTCTTAACCCTTTAGCATTTAAACTGGTCATATCCAGTCAAAATGTTCCACATGTTTTATATTCAAACTGACCAAATTTCTTACACCAACACTACAATATCATTCTAAAAGTTAACTGTTTCTTCACCAAAATCTCAAAGCTATGGAAATAATACATGTTTTATTCAAAACAACATGAATGAATATTACTTTTGATAGAATAATGTGAATGCTAATGGATTACGGGATTTTGACTCTATTTCTTATAGATTGAGGGAACATGTAGGGGTACTTCAGCTATCATTATTAGTTTCAGAGTGAAATGTAAAGTTCAAACTGTAGTTGTGCTAAAAAGTAAGCTGTTAAATTTTATATCTACTTTTTAAAAATTTATTTTCTTTTTTTCAGTCAAAAAAAAAATATATATATATATATATATATATATGTTATTTATTTATTTTTTTATAATGATTTCTATTCAAGTTCATGTTGAAATATCATACTGAAGAGTCTGTGGAAGTTTTTATTTAGTACTCAGATTTTGCTTTACTTACAACAGAGCTGTCATTTTATCCAGCTTTCTCATCTTATATGGGTTTGGAGATTTTGTTAGGGTTTTTTCATTGTAAAAGTGGATTTAGCAATTTTGACTGTTGATTCTAGTCAGAGTCTTTTACATGAAGGAATCACTTTGGTTAGGTTTTTCATGCCTTATTACTTTAGTTGAATGTACCATAACCTATTACTTTGCTGTGGAGGCTTGTGGCTTAACAGATAGATGTCATTATATCTAATTTTCAAATGTCCAATGAATACATGTATTCATTGGACATTTGAAAATTAGATATTTTCTATCTTTTATTTTCTATCTTCTATTTTCTATCTATCTTTAGATGAGACACCAAAACTAGAATTGTATATCTGGTGCTTTAATATTTTGTAATTCAGATGTTTTCATATGCAATGTTTAAGGCACATGAGCTTACTAGAATCTGTCCCTGCTCACCCATGACTCATCATGGAAGGTTTTTGTTTTTATTACAAAATGTTTCTGTTGTTTCTTGGTACCTATTTAAAGATTGGTGGCACTATGTATCATCATTATTTAATTATATTTGCAAGCAACATTGCACAGTACTGAAGAGGAGATATAACAATTGACCGATTCTACTGCTAAGATAGCACACTACCAACTTGACAAATTATAATTTATGTAGAATATGTGGTGATATAAAAAAAAAATAATAATAATAATAAATCCATCGTCAGAAGTCATCACTTCATTTCAAACATTCAAATGGTAAAGATGGGAAAAACAAAATATAATTATTGCTAAAATGGGATATAAGGCTACCAAACACCAATAAGAGAATCTTTATTGAATGCTATATTACGTTTTTGTACAAGAATTGAAAACCAGTCTTCAGTTCCTAATAACCATAACCTAATAATATACGGCAGTATGTTTTTTCTTGTGTAATACATACAAAAATTCTAACAGAGAAAATTGAGAAAACTTTGTGATTAGTTGTGTTATGTAAATGGCTTTGTTTATTCCTGTGATAATGTTACCACTTTCTTTGTTTCCTAATATTTTTTATTGTAGATTACCTACTAGTTATAGATAGAACATAATTTTCACTCCTTTTTACTTAATACTAATAGTTTGCAATCTGTTTCTGTTAACTTACTAAGTTATGGAAAGTTATAAAACATTCCATTGTCAATCATAACCATCATAAAACCTGCATCACCTAATACCAAACTGCTGTCATCACTGAAATAGCAAAACTTAGTATCACCAGCATTTCCTTACAGATAACCAGTAAAGTCCTTTTTTTTTCTTTTGAAACTAGTAAGAAACACTGAAACACCTAACAGTTTCTACTTTCATTTTCATTTTCTGCACCATTATGAATGAAAATAATTTTGTCTATAGGGTGACACAAAGTTTTATGAATAAAAAAATGATCAATATTTTTTTGGAAGATTAGTCAATTTCTCTCTTATGATTACATTTACACTCTGATACTGTTTTCACTATTGCATTTAGCTTTTTTCCTTTTTTTTTTTTTGTCATTGCCACTACTTTTGTACTGTAATATCCTTTTATATGTTATTTGTTCTATTGTTAAAGTAAATGGACAGACAATAAGCTGCAACAATAAATGTCTTTACTTTTTTAAGGAAATATTTGGCAATTTATCAACATAGTCCTTGACCATCAGATAGATAATTGGATCTATTGGAAGCTTTAGACCACATAATTTTCAAATACAACAAAGAAAAAAATATTAATACTTTTCCAACATGATTTCATATCTAACCTACTTTAGGCTTCACCACATCTAACTTTTATCTCATATTATTCCACAATAAATTGTCAGTTTGAACAAATATTGGAAGAAACTATTATTTTTATTGTCAATAGGGTCCTATATTTCCCTGCGTAGCAATTAAGTTAAATGACAGAAATGAATGAGTATACAACATTTGATTGTTGTCTGTCATACTCTCTCATGATCAATCGCATAATTTGTAACTACCAGGAAATGTAGCATGTATGACCGATGTTACTTCACCTGAATTTCTTCCAATTGTGTAGGAAACCAAAAGACATGAGCAGAAATTATTAACTCACAAATTTGTCTTAGGAAAGGATTTATGATAAGAGTGGTAACATAACATTTGAAACTGATTAAGTATATCATTATTATTATTATCACTTTAACATTATTTTTCCAGATCAGTGGTGGATCTGCAGCTTTCAGCTTTCTAATTACATTGTATATAATTACTTGCCTAAGTTGAATGGATGGCTCTTCAATCAGTTCTAAATGGTACATACTTTTCTTAACCAATGTCTTCTTTATATTCAGTAGTCAATCATAAAACTTCTGTGCATCCATCAATCATAGTCATAAAAGTCTTCTGCTCGTATAATTTTCCCAATGATTTCTACATTGGAAACTTCTTAATTTATCCTTCCAAAACTCATTTAAAACTCAACCATGTTTGACATAATTTCTTTCATTTATGATTTACAATTAAATATAACATTTCTCCTGAGATTTTCTAGTTTAGCACATTTTATATTTCAATTACTGTTTTACTTTCCTTAGAGGTTCAAGATATTCTTAATCTAAATATGTCTACTGTTTTGCAGTAAATGTTTACTTCTTCCAATAAGAAGCCTTTTACTTCTGTACCTTTTGCTTAAGAGACCTTTCCATCCTTATTATGTCACATATTCAATACATAACTCACTTGCATCTCCTATCATACCATATAGTTTCTAGATTCAATACATGAAAGCATTGCTTAATGCCTGAAAATATATTTTGTCTTTGTGTTTACTATTGCTGTATGATGCATTTCATTTAGAACAATGTGACAGTGTTTCTGTAACCCAGCAGAGAGATGGTAACTAATTAAGAAACAAACTTACTGAGTGTTATACATTTGTGTATCTTCAGCTAAATGTAGATGCAGATAGAGGACATAATAGAAATGAATAAAAAGACTGTGGCAAATTTTATTGTTTTGTGATAAGTTCTAGATTAATAATTGATTAATTAATTACCTAATTGTTTAACTTTCTAAACAATATTCCTTATAGAAAAATCATTGGCATCACTAAAAACCTAATATTTACCTAATTTCTGATAGAGTAATCTGATAGTTATCTATACAAGATTAAGGTTACTTGGTTTTACAGAGTTTTACTTCACCATATTTATAAATTTTTAATGAATGAAATCAAGAAACATGGATAATTTCTAAGTGTTATTGAATGAGTCATTGTTCGAGAGATATGCATGATACATTATATTGTACATGTTGCTTGAAAAGCTTTTGAATAGTAAAAAGGTTTATTCATGTAAAGTTAGGAAATATTGGTTCTAAGACAAATCATGACTTTACTGCTATAAAACAAAATAGCCATGATTCCAATGACAGAATGTATTTTTCATGTCATTGATGTTATAAAAAGTCAAAAGAGTTTAAAATCATAATGGCATTTAGTTTGACTTTAAAGTAGCTTTACAATTCTTTCTTTTGATATTTGACTTTACTAAAGACAAAAATTAGAATTCTTTTAACTGCAACAACCCAGAATAACTTCTTTTGTAGGTCAAAAAGAATAAAAATGTTTTTATGAAATGTTACTTCGAAAAGTCCGTATTCTAAAAACCTAGAAAACATCCATTCTGTGGGTGCAAAAGACAATTAAGAGTGAAAGATTTGTTGCATGCAAATAAAAATTACAATTAACTACATCAAGCAAAATCATTTGGGGATTTCAAAAGGTAATTTTTTCTTTTTTTATATACATAACATTACAGAAGAGGAAGACTGGAGAAGATGTAAGAAGTGATGACAGCAGAACTCAGGATGCTGAATTTCATGAAACAGATGACAACAGGCTGCAACAAGTTGCAAGATACTGTGCTGAAGAAGGTGCACCTCACACATGCTAGCACAAAAAATTGATGTAAAATTATGAAAATTGTTGGAGTGGCTGTGTGGTAAGTAGCTTGCTTACCAACCACATGGTTCTGGGTTCAGTCCCACTGTGTGGCACCTTTGACAAGTGTCTTCTATTATAGCCTCAGGCTGACCAAAGCCTTGTGAGTGGATTGGGGAGGTGGAAACTGAAAGAAGCCTGTCGTATATGTGTGTGTGTGTGTGTCTGTGTGTGTGTGCGTGTGTGTGTGTGTGTTTGTGTGTGTATTTGTCCCCCAACATTGCTTGACAACCGATGCTGGTGTGTTTACATCCCTGTAACTTAGCGGTTCAGCAAAAGAAGCTGATAGAATAAGTGCTAGGCTAAGAAAGAATAAGTCTTGCGGTTGATTTGTTTGACTAAAGGCAGTGCTCCAACATGGTCGCAGTCAAATGACTGAAACAAGTAAAAGAAAGTAAAGGAATAATTTATGAGAAAGTCATTTGAGTATAATAAAATGAAGGGTTAAATACATTACATACAGACTTGCAAGTATATTTTGATCATTAAAATTGTCATTATGAACCATTAGCATGCTGGGCAAAAGGCTTAGCAGCATTTCATTCATCTCTACACTCTGACTAGTTCAAATTCCGCTGAGATTGACTTTGCTTTTCATCCTTTCGAGGTCGATAGAATAAATACCAGTTGCGTACTGGCGTTTATTTACTTGACTTGACTCCTCCTCCAAAACAGCTGGCCTTGGCCTTGTGCAAAATTTGAAACCAATATTGTTATTATCAACAAAACTTGTTTAACATGATAGTTAATGGAGTCCGTACATGTAAGCTTTTCAGATCTTCCAAAATCAGGATATTTTAATGATATTGATGCCCTTTCTTTCATTTGTTCACTCATATATATATATATTGCCACCGAACTGGCTTCTGTGCAGGTGGCACATGAGATACACCATTTTGAGTGTGGCTGTTGCCAGTACTGCCTGACTGGCCTTCGTGCCAGTGGCAAGTAAAAGCACTCACTACACTCTCGGAGTGGTTAGCATTAGGAAGGGCATCCAGCTGTAGAAACTCTGCCAAATCAGATTGGAGCCCGGTGTAGCCATCTGGTTTCACCAGTCCTCAGTCAAATCGTCCAACCCATGCTAGCATGGAAAGTGGACGTTAAACGACGACGATGATGATATATATGTATATGTATATACACATATACACAAGTTTAAAATGTGACATTGTTTTTGCTACCTACATTCTAACGATGGAACTTTGTATCTTTTTTTAGAAACCAGCTCCTTCAGAGGAAGATATTTTCAAATGAGTGATCAGAGATAAAAGATAAGTAACATATGGATGGGAGACGTTTCAAAAGAGAGAAAGGGAGCCTGGGTCTCAGATGTGAAACCCAGCATTTGACACTTTGGACTTCAGGAGTGAGTTTCAGTAAGAGTGATGTAAAAGCAAGAGTAGAGACTTGTGGTTCTATGGTAGAGACTTTTTTCAGAAATAATAGACAAATCAGAGAAAACACAGGTCAACAATAGAGGTTAGAGTATTGGTAAGGTGAAGATATGTATATCTGGTTAATAATATCATTCACAGATACTGACCAGATTGTACCTATAAATAATATGTACATCAGGAGAAAGGAATTTTTATTCTGTATAAAAAAAAACATGAATTATTTAAAACTGAAGTATTTTTGAAAAGGAAAATCAGTGTTTGTGTGTGTGTATATATGTGTATGTACACACACACACACACACACACATACTTATAAGTAATGCTTATCGCCACCTACTTCTCGGTATAAATACTACTTTCATTGCTAATACAGATTTTCTTAATCAGCTAGCTTGCTGTATATATATATATATATATATATATATATATGCGCACATGCACGCGCACGCACATACACACCCTCATACATACACACACCATATTATATATATATACATAGATATGTGCATCACAATGTCTTTGTAATAGGATGACTTGTATCGTATCTATGTATATTCAACACCATTCACCATTGCCCTTTTACTCTGTCAACATTACTCCTTCTCACACAATGTCACTCTTTTTTGGATAACCATACTTTCTTTTACTAACTCTATTGTTTTTCCTCATTTAATCTTTCACAATCAGCCATTTTTATTGCTATTTTTCAGTCCTTTATTCTGTCTTTCTCTTATATTATTCCTGTTTCTAACATTCATTGTTAACATACATAACTCTTCATCATTTTTCATTTCTCCCTCTTATAATTATTCTTTCTTCCCTATCACTCTCTTCTCCCTTATCATACCAACTTTTCCTATTCAGTCTTCTTGCTAACAACAATCATGTAGCAGTCTCACACTATCTCTCTTTCTGTTCTCACCCCTCACCTGATTAACCTTCTACTCCTGTCACTTTGTAATTAGGACTCTTTAGTCTCAGCAAAGATATGACAACTTCTCCAGTGTTAGTAGTAAAATAAATTGCACTCACTAGCTTCTTTAAAGTGATTGGCATTTGAAAGCACATATATTTATATATACATACCCACATACATAATATATATATGAGGTGGTATCAAAATGTTCCAGGACTTGTTATATTTAATAAAAAATAACTTATCATCTCCTTCAAAATAGTCCTCTTGCACAGCAATACACCAGTCCCAGTGTTCTTGCCACTTTTGGTATACAGCTTGAAAGTTGTTTTCCGTAAGCAAGACCTTCTGTGATTCATTCTGGATTTCAACAACAGTGTTAAAACAACAACCTTTGAGCTGCATTTTCATCTTGGAAAAGAGATGGAAGTCTGCGGGTGCTAAATCTGGGGAATAGGGCAGATGTGAAAGTGATACCATGTTGTTTTTGGTGAGAAACTCACAAGTGAGGAGATCTCGTTGACAAGGTGCATTATTATCATGAAGAATTCAATACTTCATGCTCCACAGGTCAGGTTGCTTTCACCAAATGTCCCCGCTCAAGTGCTTCAAAACATCATAGTAGAACTCTTCATTGATGGTCTGGCACTGGGGGGATGAATTCTTCATGCACAATACCACATTTCTGAGGGTGACGCTCATGGAACGTCTTCCAGATCATTTATCATCTTCCATGGAAGCTCTTCAGTTTTTGAAACACCCATGCCACTTGAAACGTTGCATACAACCCATCATCTCATTGCTGTAAGCTTGCTGAAACATGCTCAACTTCTCTGTATCTCTGTAGCAAACTTCTCGAGTTTAACACAGAATTTCACATTGGCTCTTTGTTCCTGTCCATGACAAAATCACAGATATGTGATCACAAAAACACAAATTTTACAACATCATTCGTAAACCAGCCTGGTGTACTTTCATAAATCGTCTGTAAAGAGGATTTTTCTTTTGAGACAAACAGCACTATAGAGAACATATCACGTTTGAGTAAACACAGAGATGTCACTCAGCACATTGTCTCACAAAGGTCACTGCTATCTCTCACTGGGCATATCAACCATGTACTGCCATCTGTTGGAACATGGCAGAACTAGTCCAGGAACTTTTCCATACTACCTCGTATACATATATACATACATATATAAATATATATATAATGTATGTGAACATCTCAAACAGAGATTTTCTACTGGACCAGTTTCTTAGTTACAAAATCAGTGATTGTATGCGTTTTCTATATATTGCAAGCAAGGTTAAACTACTACCATGCCTGAGTTCCAATAAGATCGAAATCACATGGTCTGGTGGTTCAAAGCAAGGATGGCATGAATTATCTCCCATTTGCAATGAATATCGGGTACAAGAAGCACTGAATAAACCAGCTGGAGGAGATGACTTCCTTGCAATATCATCATCTCTAAAAGAACATCTACGTTAAAGTGGGGAATAAACACTACCTATATATATATATATGTGTGTGTGTGTGTGTGTGTGTGTGTGTGTGTGTGTGTGTGAAAAACATTGAGAAAAAAGTTGAAAATGTGTCAAAATTTCTAATGTAGAAATAATAACAGAGTAATACGAAAAGAAGTGTTTTACTCAAGAATACAATGCACTACCCTATCCAGGCATCGAACCCATTGTCTTGCAATTGTGAATACAACACACTTACTGCTAGGCCACATGCCTAATTTTTTTATATACATAACTATAGATAAAAGCATATCATCATCATCATCATCATCATCATCATTTAACATCTGTGTCTCATGCTAGCATAGGTAGGACAGTATCACAAGAGCCAGCCAGGCCGAAGCCTGCACCAGACTTCTGTGATTGTTATGCATGCATACATACATACAATCATCAACATCATCATTGCTATCTTATACCCATTCTCCAATCAGGTATAAGTTGAATGATTCAAAAAGTCTAAAAGGGGCCTTTCAAACTCATTGTTGCTGCTTCTTGAATTCATTACCAACCACTTACAGAATACTGGGTGCCACTAAAGGTGACCCTGTCAGCACTAGTAGGGTCACCTTAGGAAAAGAGAACCCTTGTGATGGATGGAACAGGTTTATTGTTGTGAAAAGCTGGTAGTAGAGCAATGAAGGAGTTGTGTTGGGGTTAGATTAATAGAGAAAACTGGAGGGAGGGGAAAAATAAAATAATGTGCACTTATAATTTAACAGAAACACAATTCATATAAACTCAGTTGTGGCAAGTTCTTCACTGTGCTGTCTATGTCAAAAGAAAAATTCTCTTTATAGACAGTGCATGAAAACACACCAAGCTGGTCTATGAATGATGTCATTGGACTGTAAAATACAAGTTTCTTTGTTGTTACACTTCGTCAGCTATAGAAATCAAATGTGTCGTTCATAACCACTAAGAACTGCATTTTTATATGTAAACTGCAAATAATAGATTCACTGGTGTGTGCAAAGCTTTGTCAAGCTCGAATTAATTAATCAAAGGCATATTAAGTAGTGTTAATTAGAACTTAAAGCTACATGCATTTATATTTAACATGTTCATGTACACTAAAATGTGAAGAGACCTTCACTGCAGCAACTGTCTCAGAAGAGAAATTCTCCTTATAGACACTGAGCTAGGCTTTGAATAGCATTGGAATATGACCAGTATGATACTGGGAAGATCATCCTCATTATTTAGCACCTGCTTTCCATGCTGGTATGGGCGAGCCAGATCATAGATCAAATGAGTATTTTATACATGTGTTGGGTAGGGTTATTAAAGTTTATTAACAGCAAAAGGCACTTTAGAGAAGAGCGCTCTTTTGTTTTACAGGCGAACTGATAATAATATATATATATATATATATATATATATATATATTACATATATCATAATTATCACACACACACATATATATATAAAAATATGCACTTACATATACACGCACATGCACACAAACACACACAAATTCTCATGTACAAACATGTATATATGTTTGAATGTATATTTGAGTATGCAAGAAATCTACAATGTATATATAAATGTATTGTAGTTTCCTATAAAGTAGCTGCAAGCCAAAATCATGTTTACATTAAAGATACTAAGCACATGCACATGCAGACACATATTAATATGGCTTTGTATAATTTTACCTAAGCAGGATAATTAGCAGTAGAATACTTTAATCTCACATTTCAAATAACGTTTTTAACTCTTGCCATCACAATGGTTTATTTCTCTGAGGCCTTAGCAACTGATATCAGTTAATTCAAGTACCTTCCAGAAATTAAAAGGAACTGAATAATATCAATATTTATATGAAAACATTTGAATGTCATACAAATGAAATCCGACTGTATGGCTATATTTGTATTTAATTTCACGAAGAAAATTAATAATAAATAAAATATCAATTAAAAATTTTATCTCATAACTTGATATCTGTCATTTTCAGATTCTCACAATAAATTATCAATATATATGTATATACTTTATGTGTGTGTGTATATATATATATATATATATATATATATATATACATATGTATATACTTTATGTGTGTGTGTATATATATATATATATATATATATATATATATATATATATATATACATATGTATATACTTTATGTGTGTGTGTGTGTGTGTGTGTGGATAGATAGATATGTATACATACACACATGCACACACATGCACACATGCATATGTAAGCATCCCTGTAGGTTTGCATATATGTACATATATTTGCACAGAAGCATATATACATGGTAAATCTAAAAAAAAATATGTCCAGGTAAATGAATAAAATTCTAATAGAGAAATTTGTTTTTGTTTTTCTTTTTTATTTGGCTCATCCATTTTCTATTCATTCTCTATAACCTATATTTGAGTGAGCGTTTAGTTCTACAATATCACCCAAGTAAAAGAATTGCATGTTATTTTAGGAGAAATCTTCACTAAGCTGGTGCTATTCAATTCTTACTTTCTGTGTATTTTGAACTATTTCTTCAAGTACAACAACTGATATTTAATTTTATTTGCATTGGAGTATTAGTTATTCAGTTGAATATTATAGCTGATGGCTAAGCTGAAGCATGCTCTTTCCATTTCAACAACTACTGCTATCACAACCACAGCAGCTTTTCCTACTGCTGTTGTTGCTGCTAGTGCTGCCTGTGTAACAACTGCCTGCTATCATAGCCAACAATGATAGAGCTATCTTTACTAATGCAAATGCTACTATAACTATTACTTCAACAGCTGCATATGCAGATGCAGAAGAAACAGTTCTTAATAATAATAATAATAATAATAATAATAATAATAATAATAATAATGATGATACTAATAATCCTTTTACTGGAAGCACAAGACCTCAAATTTGGGGGAAGGGATTAAGTCGATTACATCAACCCCAGTGCATAACTGGTACTAATTTTATCAACTGTGAAAGGTTGAAAGGCAAAGTTGACTTCGACGGAATTTGAACTCAGAAGATAGCGACGGCTGAAATACTGCTAAGCATTTCACCTGGCATGCTGACGATTCTGCCAGCTTGCCATTCTTATAATAATAACAACAATAATAATAATAATAATAATGATAATAATAATAATATTGATAATAATAATTCTTTCTACTATAGGCACAAGGCATGAAATTTTGAGGGAAGGAGCTTGTCAATTACATTGATCTCAGTGCATAACTGGTACTTATTTCATCAACCCCAAAAAGATGAGAGACAAAGTTGATCTTCGTGGAATTTGAACTCAGAATGTTAAGATGGAGGGATAGTCACAAAGCATTTTGCCCTGTGTGCTGACGATTTTGCCAGCTTGCTGCTCTTATAATAATGATGATAATGATGATATGGACCATCAAAGCTAATAAACTAGATATTGTTCTGAAAGACCAAAGCAACAAAGTCTGTTTATTGATTGACATGAGCATACCCTGTGACCATAATATCTCAGCAAAAGAATTTGATAAGCTCAGAAAATATAAAGATTTGCTAATGGAAATTGAAAAGATGTAGCATCTCAAGACGTTTACCAGTGATTGTAGGAGCACTTGGAATGATCAAAAAAGGAACTGAAAATTATTTAAGAAGGATCCCTGGCTTACCATCCATGCTGGAAGTGAAAAAGATTGTCTTAAGTGGTACATCACACATATTGAGAAGAGCATTGTCTTTGTACTGTCTTTTGTAACATGCTCCTCCTGCATGTTTTCTTTATTTGAGTCTAACTATGTCCAAACATTATGTTTGTCATTTGCAACACTACTAAAACTTACATTATTGATGTTTTTAACAAGTTCATGATAGCGTTTTTGTATGTAATATTTTCTGTCACTGTTTGTTCAGTGTTGTTAGTTTTCTTTTTGTTTTTTTTTGTTTTTTTTCAAATCTGTGTTAATATATTTGGAAATACTTGTATTTCAAGAACATGTCCGTATATATTAGTACAACTACTAGAGCAGGGGAGCACTTCTTTCCACTTTTCCATAAGATGAAGTCATTTTGTATTTATAGTAATTATTGCATACAAAATATACAAAAAGGCAAAAAAATGTTCAAAATAAGACCTATTTTTTTCCACCCCAGGGTAAACAAGGTGAATATCAAATATTCTACATTTTTCTTATCAGTAAAATATCCCAAAAGAATATTTTTTTCCCATCAAGTACAGATGTGGTATCCAAAACCCATAGAGAGAACAAACTGAATACCTCCACTCATGCCAAAACACAATAACAGCAATAAAGAATGATTTCAAGTTGTATGTTAGAGTTGATAAACAAGTAGAAACACAACTGTGGACAGTGTGTGGATTTACCAAGGAAAGTGATATGAGATTCAGATTAGGAGAATGCTCAAAGGCAATCTTGAACAGAGGAAAATTAATTAGGAACACTAATGTAATGCCAGATAAAGAATTTGAGATAAGAGAATTAAAGCAAACAGACATACAAATAGTTTGGAACCAATGGACTAGAGAGTGCACAACATACATAATTGTAAGCAGAGATTAGAAAGGAACAGAGACACTTTAGATGAATACTTAAAACAGCTAAATGCAAACAGAAAAAGAAAAACAAACTAAGAAATAGATATCAGTACTCTATTTGTCCCAGTAATAAGTTATAATTATAATTTTCACAATAAGACACTGAATGAACTAAGAAGACCAGACTGGAAAATAATGACACATTTAGAAAACATCACTCAAATTACTAAATAGGAAGTTGGGGCTTTGTGCATTGGAAAAATATTATAAAATATCCACTGGGAAACTACAAAAATGTCTAAAGGAGAATAATGTAAAATTAATGCAAATAGTTATGAAACACAAAGAAAACAAAAAGATCTGCTTTCTCTCTTCGAAGAAGCAAATATGAAACAAATGCTGAAATGACAGACAGCAGTGAAGTGGAAGGAGAACCAAGAACAGAAATTATGATAAAACGAAAATCTAAACTAAAAACAGAGCCACAATGTGCCATGATAAAGCAATGGCAAGAAAAGTCCCAACATAGTGAACACTTAAAAAGACTAAGCAGGATAGAAGTAGATGAAAAAAACATAATAATAATAGCTAAGATGCACAGAACTCAAAACTGAAACTGAAAGCTTTTGATTGCAGCACAGGATTAAAACTTTCTGGCTAGAAAACACTAAAGCCTGTAAGGAAGCAAAATGCAGAAGAAACAATTACACACATAACCTATGGTTGTTCAGTCTTAACCACAGAAGAAAACATCTACAGGATCACAGAGTTGGAACTTACATAAGCTGAAAAAATATCTGGCACAGTCAAATACCAACGAAAATAGAAAAGGCATAGGCATACATCAGAAAATGTCTCAAAGAATAAGAAAGTGACCATACTCTGGGATATACTAATACACACTGACAGAAAGCTTATGATTAATTGACCAGATATTGTTGTGAAGGACCACCCAGTAAAATATTTCCTAAGTGGCATATCATTCCCAACAGATTGGCAATATATTTCTTGAAGAAATGAAGGAATTATCCAAATATAAAGATCTGGAAACAGAGATAACTTGAATATGGAACTTTTATATTTGCAGAGAAAATGGTTTGCATTGTTTAGTAATGAAGCCTTATAATCTGAGTTCAACTGTCATATTCAAAAGTATTTCCTGCTTCATGGCTGAAAATACCATTAATTATGTCATCTCTATTAAATGAAATTCAATAAAAGTGCATAGAGTATGCTTTTCATCTAAGCTATAGGTCACTACCCCTGGCCTTTATCAGAGCCTCAAAGACTGGTGACTCATAGATTATCTTGAAACTGGAAACCAGCTCTAAGTGCTTGGAACAACCTCAACTCTGCTCAAAGATCCTAAGAGCCAACTGTAAAACAGATTAATCATTTAATATTTTTTCCCTCAAGTCACTCACTTTAAGGGAACCACTGAAATCTAAGCTACTTTTTATTATTGTTCACATTCTTGGGCACTCTCTTGATGCTGTTTTTCAATTTCAGTTTGTTTTGTTTTATATTGGGGAGTATCTACTCTCCTTTTCTTTCAGAGATGGAGGGCTTTATAGACTTTTCTTAGCTTAATATCAAACAGTTATGGTGAACAATTCAAAGAAGAAAACTTACACATCATCTTGTCATTATTCAAATCAATACCGATTGTGCAGACTTACACAATTAAAGATATTTTAAGTGTGACCATAATATCTTTTATGTATCTAGCAGTACATTATCCATTATATTTTTCTTTTATTAATAATTCAGAGGTTTGTCTGCTATTCTGGCAAGTTGAAGTCCGTGTGGGAAATCTTTTATTGGTTTATGAAGGCCCTCTGATGGAAAGCCACCATATTTTGCTGGACATGTTATTATATTATGTGGGAGAATAATTTAATAAGCCAAGTCAAAAACTTTCTCCCATGAGAATAGTATACTACTATTTACATTCCCACAATAATTAAGACAGAGGTTCAGGGCTTCCATTGTGTATAAGTTGAGAGGTATGTTCTCATGAAGAGATTGCTAGGCAGTGTCATGTGGTGTAATTTAGGGGTCTGCACCAAAACTCTCCGATTATCTCTCCAGTACTCTATATCTACAGAGGTTAAAAATCAGTATCCTACCTTGTCATTTAGGAAACGTGATGTCTAGAAGTATTCCAAAATTCTTCCCCCTTTACAAAATATTTCAAAGAGCAAGCTTCTTTTCCCTTCTCTTTTCCATTCTGTTGTGTGACAATTTAAAAAATTTCTCATGTTGTTTGGTTGTGTTGCTCGTGATGGTGGCAGTGAAGACAGACAACAGCAATGGTTCTAGTGGCAGTAGCTCTGGTGGTGTTGGTAGTGGGAGGAGTTCTGGTGGGATTGGGGGTGATTCTGATGGTTGTTTTGGTAGTGGCAATTCTAGTGACTTTGATATTTTATTATCACCTTAATTATATTAATCAACACAGGTCCACATATATGTAGAAGTGGATGATTGGTATTTTTATTGTCAGTCCCAGAAAGTTGGTAAAAATAAGTAGCAGACATGTGCTAAGATTGAATTAATTAGCTATAGCCCTCATCACTCTCTTTAAGTATTCACTTAATGGAAGGAATCAATAATGATAACAATGATGTTATTGTTATGAAGCTCCAGGTCAGCCTGATCGGGAGACATTTGCAGTTGGTAGGTTGGCAGGGACAACCAGCAATGCAACAAATTGTTTGCTCAATTGCCCATCACCTCATCAATGTGTATTCACTGTCATGACAGAATCCTTTCCTTTCATCACTACATGAAACATGTAACAGAGCAGAGATCATTCAAAAACAGTCTCCTCTATCTTGCATCAACAGGGTGCCTAGCTGATCTAATCAAAGTGACGCATCATAACTGAAAGCATGTGCACATTGGTTTCACACGTAAACATAGGAGAAAAGGTAATGAGGATAATGATAGTGATGATCTTTTCTTGTGGCTTCAGGTGAGAATATAACAAGTGAGAAATGCAATGAATTTAAGTAAATGAATGATAACAGAAGTTTTGTATAATCATTTCTTTAATTATACAATTTTCTCAATTCCATTATTATGAAATAATTTCACAAAGATAGTGAGTTATATCACCTGAATATCACACCCGAATTTCCTCTATTTATGAATATTTGTAATTTATAGACAGATTAGCAATAGAACTAATAGAGATCTTAAGCCAAAGAATCAGTGGTCAGTTTAAAGATAAGAGGTATCAGGTTAGTGACTACTTAACACCAACAGTTGTGCTATTAATATAATCAAAGCAAACATTAAGATGAACAGTCTTCAAAGCGATAAAATTTATGGCTTGAAAAGGAAACTGAAAATTGTAAAGGAATTTTGGAAAATCAATGTGTGTTAGGTTTACTTACTAAAGAACAATTGGAGATCCTGTAAAGTTGCCTGTTTCATTCTAGTGTGAAGAAAAATGTTAGTAAATAATAATATTGATGACAATAAGGAGGTGGGAGAGAGAAAAAAAAAACTACAAAATAATAAAATGAGAAGAATGATAAAGAAGAGATACAGTAGACTAGTGAAGAAAATAGTAGCTTCTTAAGTTGTAGATCATGTTCATTTTGAGTCATAAGCATTACACTGTGTCATTAAGCAAATCAATCTATCTAGTAGGAAATTAAGTACAAAAACTCTTTGATTTGAATGTGATTTTTCAAGATCAAAGAGACTCTAAAAACATCTTTTGAGAAATGACATAATCACAATCAAAATGTTGAGATATGAGATCAGTGAAAAAGTGGGAAGAACTAATTTTTCTTGATGTACAAAGTAGTTTCTTAAATAGACATCATATTTTACTATGAGCTTAATTTTAGGCTATGTCACACGACTTAATTTAAGAAAGTATTATTTATAAATCACTAATTCAGAGGAGAAATATCATACCAATCACAGTTACCAGAATATTACCAGTAATATCAGTTTCAAATTTAGGCACAGGGCCAACAATTTAGGGGGAGGAAGTAAGTTGACTACACTGACCCCAGTGCTCAAATGGTACTTATTTTATCAACCCTGAAAAGATGAAAGGCAAAGTTAACCACTGCAGAAATATATTACCAGTAATATTTGCAACCAATATAAAACATTATAAGCAACACTGAAGTGAGTTGGAACATCTTGCTATGTGGGACGTTAGTAAAATAGCCATTCCTGCTAGTGCTAAGTGACTGAAATTGTCTTGTAAAAATAAAATATCTACATTTAAAATAGCCAAAAAAGATTTATAGTAACTAATAAGAGAAGAGAGGGGGACAAGTATTTTGTAGTGTAGCTGATAAAGCAGTTAATTGACAAGCAACAGAAGCATAATATTTGTCCGGCAAGCAGGCTTATTATTTTGTCTTAAATTAGTGCTTATAATAACTTAAAATCTTAGCAGTTAATTCATAATCATTTGAACATTAACTGAAACTACTATGTCATATTAGCTGTGGTCATCTACAGTCTTCAATTATAAATGAACAGATTGTCAGCTACCTGACAACTACATATCAAAATATACAGAGAATGTATTGGAAATTTAAATAAAAGAAATCACAATAATCTGAAGATCTACAAGTAGGTAGTGAACCATTTCTCTTCATCCACTTATGAATGCCATCCTTTCAGTGTTTACTCCTGTATAATGACAATTCTGTTGTGAAAAATGGAAATTTATTAACCATTAAAAAAAAGTAAAATTGTAAAGCTTAATTTATATTAACCCAGACATATTAAATATTAATAGTCATTAAAAGAATACAACTAATTGAAACCAATACATAGATCAATAATAACCTACATGGTGCTTAAACAAGGAAAATTATTTCAGAGAAATTGAAATGTTGAAATGTCATAAAGTTTATAGTGAATGCAATTCTAGTAAATAAATTGAACATATTCAGTGCAAATATTGTCTATTCACTTTGAGGAGAAAATATCACACAATCAAAGTCCAACTAAATGCCAGTTAGCTGTAGAAAGAAGCACATTAAAATCCTTTTATTTCTGTCTATCATTTGTAGTGAAAGAGAAAGTTGTCCCAAATGATAAAATTTATCAGATAAATTTACTTATATGCACAAATATAGTAATAAAACAAAGGGGGGTTGAATTACACAATTCACTCACTATTTAATAATTTGATTAATATAGAAGCCACTTGAGTAACTGTACAACTGAATAATAAAAAAAATTAATCTTCATAAAAGGATTGATTTATGGGAATATATCTCAGTTTATTATGTATTGGTCTATGTTCATATATCATTGTTACATAACTTTTTGTTTAATGCCATTCAAACACATCCATCTCCTGTGTAAATTCCCCTACATTTAAAAACATGTTTTCAACATCAAGACATACTCATAACAGATCAAGAGAGAATGGCTTTTCCCTTCATTAACAATGATATAAGCTAGTACTCTGTTGACATTTCCTGATGTGTGTGGTTGGTAATATGATTGTTATAGCAGACTAATGTTGAAGAATAAGAGGTAAGACCAATATAAAGTTTGTGAGCTAGTTTTGGTTCCTGGTCACAGATTTTTCATTTCATTATTCTGCAAAATATCTTTTGTTAATGTATGAATAAGAAATTCTACCTTCCAATTTCTCTGAAGTTTATTTCTGCTTACACCCATTGACAATTTCTGCTGGCCATAAAATCTCAAGCAATAAACTTTATTTACTGCACTAGTAAATATGTAAATAAATATTATTTTGTTTATGTTATATACAATTATTACTTTATTTTTGGAATTATATATATTTGTGTGTGTGTGTGTGTGTGGATAGATAGATAGATAGATAGATAGATAGATAGATAGATAGATACATACATACATGCATGCATACATACATACATACACACACATACAGACAGACACTGTTAAATTGAGTTTAATTATATTAATCGCTATAAAGATGTGTGCAATGCTGAAAGTTATGTCAGAGAGGATATTTTGAGGATTTACTTCATCAGTGCTGCCCAAGTTGACTGTCTTCAGAGTCACTGATGACAAAGCAGTGTTGCTTCTGTAGAGTTTCTACATATATATTTGGCATCTTTGTGAAGAACAATACTTTCATTGTGAAGAATAATACTTTCATTACCACCTTGATGTTAAATTAGATTCTCCAACTTAAAAATAAATCTTTGTCTTTTGAGATTAAGAACTCCTCAAGTACATGAACTACAGTTAGTTTTATCACTTATAGATAGTTTCATGTTTTGTGAAAGTTGCAATCTCTTAATGAGACGTCAGGAGAGTTGTGGCAAAATTTTATATCCTTACTTTATCAATTTTAGAAAAGTGATGTGAGGAGTGTGCTGTCAGCCATTGTTGTAGAGCAGAATTGGTCCAACTCTGTTAACCTGCCTTGATTGTTTTGATGTGTTCATCTACATAGATGAATACATTTGATTTCCTAATATGAGTTGGAAGTAAATGAATCCGGTTGTTAGAGAAAGTGTAAATGGTTGTCTTTTGCAAACCACCGTTCTTTTGGTCAGTGCAGCAATTGTTTGGAAAATGTGTTGGAAACTCTTCAGTATCCAAACATGATCTAGATCTTTTCTTACCATCAAGCCTTATCAATTTTTCCTCACAAACTACTGATACAGGGCAAATGATTATAAAGGCTCATTTTTCTATTGCAGATCAGTGGTGCTGAATTCACCTCCAGGTGCCACAACTTTGATGTTCAGTCAATTCATGTAGAATTCATCTATCCGACTTATATTTTTCCAAAGGCAAATGGTAGGAAAAAACATTGAAGATACTGTGAAGGCATGTGGCTTAGTGGTTAGGGTGTTGAACTCATGATTGTATGGTTGTGGTTTCGATTCCTGGACTAGGTGACACATTGTGTTCTTGAACAAAACACTTCATTTCACATTGCTCGAGTCCACTCAGCTGGCAAAAATGAGCAATCCTGCAAAGGGCTAGCATCCTGTCCAGGTGGGGAATACATAAGCCAGGAAACCAGGAAACCAGCCCTTATGAGTCAGTATGACTCAGGAAGGTAACTTTGCCTTTACCTATTGAAGATACTGCTAAGTCTGCTCCAAGTTGCCAAATTGCTGCTCAAAAACTTTCTTTTCACTAATTCTCTAAACAGGTTTTCTTTCAAGACACATTTCAGGTCTGATCCCCTCATATAAATCTACTTATCTTCATACACAAATCTACTAATTGCATATGTAACTACATTTATGTAAAGACCATATATGAATTGATTAATTTCTCTAGGAATTTAACACTTCTTGCTATAGTCAAAACAAGTTCTCAAATTCCACTTGAAAGTGTCTACAGTACTTTGTTATATAAAGCAGGAGGAGATACAAGTATCCTATATTGTAGTAAGCACAAGTGAAACAAATACTACAAGCTTTTAATATGGTATCTAGTGGAAAACCCCATGTATTAATAGGAAGATATTCTAAAATATTTCTGCTCTGAATTGATGGTTAAAACAATACAATCCTTATAATTGTGACTCACTTGTATTTGCACAGTACATACATTTCCTCTGATCTAGACAATTATGATATTGGTTCTTCAGAAGTTCCAAAGCAATCATTGGTTATCAGTATGCTTAAGCATTACTGTAAATCATTTTAAGATCTCTCCACATTTTGACTTTTTATTCATGCTTGTTTTATTTTTTATTTTTTTTATTTTTTTTTTACATGGTGTCATTTTGTTTTATCAAACTTATTTTTTTCTTGTTTGTTTTCTCTTATGATATTGATTTCTTTTATCTATACACAAAGATAATGGAGGACAGAGTACAGTCAATTGAATTTACCCCCAATAATATTACTGGCACTTACTTGATTGATTCAGAAGATAAAAGTTAAAATAAATGACTCACCTTCTTCAAAACAAAAATGTTGAAGAAAGAAACTAAATGCAGTGAGTGTCATATACTGCTTCACTTTCTACCAGTCTACTACTCTGAGTTTGTGACCCAGTCTTAATAGGTGGTTATAATGATTTCACTTCACATTCATCATTAGTGCTTTAGAAAAACACTGTTAAGGGTTTTAGAAAAGTTTTGAACTTTGTCCTGTACTTTCCTATAACCCTTTGAGGTCAGTCGAAACAAATCATTATTAATCACTACTAATGATGACAGTTTTTATTGTTGGAGTTTGGAGTTTTAATAATCAGAACTAATTAAACAAAAATCAAGGCAGAGCAAAGGGCAAGTTTTAAAAATTTCAGTTCTGTGTGGTTGTGTGGTAAGAAGTAGGCTTCTCAATCATATGGTTTCAGGTACAGTCTCCCTGCATGGCTCCTTGAGCAGCGTGTCTCAACAACCCCCATCCCATGCAAACCCTATGAAACAAAGAAACATGTACAGAACTTCATGCACTGCATGCAATTCTCTGGATATGAACAGAAAGATAGGGTTCAGGTATACAGGAGAGCTAGAAAGAAGTTAGATGGCATTTTATGTAACGAAAGCAGTGGTACCAGCCCTAGATATAGAAGTAAAAACTGGAATAGGATACAGAGAGTTTGTGACAAAGCAAGGGTGAACACATGGTACAAGGCCAACAAATATCAAGGAGTGATATTTGTAGAGGTTACAGCCCATGGAGAACTAACCCAAAGACTTAGGAAAGTTTTGAAGGAGGCCAAACTCAATATTAAGATCGTTGAAAAGCCAGGAAGCTCCATCAGATCACAATTATGTAGGACATACTCCTTTGAGAATACCACAGGCACAAATGAGAACTGCATGATATGTAAGATTAATCCTAGCATTAGCTGTAGAACTAGAAATGTAGTCTACAGCATAAGGTACACAGAGGGTGCTTGTAATGACAAGAACATCACATACATTAGTGAGACATCTAGAAGCATTGTGGAGAGACTAAATGAACATTTGAGACAATATGATGACAAAAAAAGTCCTCCATACTCTACCAACATGCCAAAGACCAATACTAGGTTGACTTGACAACCGCATTTTATCCAAGTTCCTGAAGGATCCAACATTCGGACAAATACAGGAGAATATCTTCATAAATGAAATATTCCCAGTACTAAATAGGAGATATACGTAGAAGGTAGTGATACACTAATACCCACAGTTTATACATACACAGGCAGATTTTTAGGAGGCTGATATGTAGATGTATATGTGTGTACATATATATATATATATATATATCGCTAGCCACTACACATTCTTTATTTTCTCTCCCTGTTTCCTTCAGTGTTCCTTTCTGTGAAAGAGCGTAGGCTGGAAATGTTAAAGACTTTTTCATTTCCCGAGTATTAAACTAATGCATCTGTTTGTTGTCTAAACCACTTGTCTTCGTCTTTTGTTTTTTTTTATGAATTCTCCCTATATATATATATATATATATATATATATATATATATATATATAAAATAGGTAAATGGATATGTAAGTAAACAGATAGATAAGTAGATAGATAGGTACATAGGTAATATGGACAGACAATCACACTCACACGCATACATACATACATGTACAAAAGAAGACTGAAACACATAACCATATACACACATGCACACTGACACACATGCGCACAAAGAAACATACAAAAAGATCGCAGCTCCAATAACAAACACAGTCAATGACTATTGAAGAGGTTGCAAGAAGCAATGAAAATTTTAGAAAAAAAAAATAAGTAAATGAGTGGAAATTGAACCAGTGAGTGTGTTAATTAAGAAGGCATTGAAACAGAATGACTCTCCCCAGACACAATAATATGTGTGTGTGTGTGTGTGTGTGTGTGTGTGTGTGTGTGTAGCAACATACAACCTCACAAGTACATTTATATATTTATATATTTGCATATTTATATATTTTTATATTATATCATTTATATATTTGAGTGCACCTATGTATGCTGTGAAGTATTCCAATACTTTGAAATATATTGGGCGAATATAAACACTGACCTTTGAAATTTGTTTTCTCTTTCTTGGCTTTATATTCCTGATGCTCTATTAGAGCACTAATTAGCTGTGCTGTATAAGGGGATAATTATCCTATTTATTTCTTCATTGTATATATATATTTATATATATTTTAATAATTTAGAGAAGAACCACCATGGTGCAACTTGCACGATGAAGGAGATCAGACACCACCAAGAAAAGTTTACTATACAAAACTAGTTTAAAATTCTAAAAAATCCAAGGAAGAATTTATAATACATACAATCTATGAAATATTAGACTAAGAATTAAAATCAGTCACGTTTAAGAAACGAAAGTGGAAGAAAGACTACGCGTGTTTCATGGCCACATAACAGTGAGAAATATCTGGTCAATCTACAATGAATCGAACAAGATAAACACCACTCAGTATGAGGACAATCATCAGGTCAGGTAACTTCGAAAAACGTATCTTAAAAATTTGTAGATTGTAGATTGACCAGATATTTCCCACTGCTATGTGGCCATGAAATGCGTGTAGTCTTTCTTCCACTTTCGTTTCTAATTATGTAACCGATATTAATTCTTAGTCCAATATTTCATAGATTGTATGTATTATAAATTCTCCCTTGGGTTTTTTAGATTTTTATACTAGTTTTGTATAGTAAATTTTTCTTGGTGGTGTCTGATCTCCTTCATCATGCAAGTTGCACCTTGGTGGTTCTTCACTAAATTATTAAAATATTTTTCAGTACATAACTCAATTTGTCATTATCAAATTGTATTTCCTTGTAAGTTCGGATTTTTTAATTCCCTGACATCATAATATATATACATATATATATATATATATACATATATATATATATATATATATATATATATATATATGCGCACACACATATATATGTATGTATGTATATGTATATGTATGTATGTATGCATGCATGTATATTTATGTGTGTATGTCTTTGTGTCTGTGTTTGTCCCCACCACCATCATTGCTTGAAAATCAGTGTTGGTGTGTTTACAACCCTGTAACTTAGCAGTTTGGCAAAAGACAGTGATAAAATAAGTACTAGGCATACATAGAATAAGTCCTGGGGTTGATTTCCTCAGCTAAAATAACCTTTAACCCTTTCGATACCAACCAGGCTGAAACTACCTCTGGCTCTGTAGTACAAATGTCTTGTTTTCATAAGTTCTGAATTAAAATCTTCCACCAAACCTTAATCACAATTTATGTTCCTAACACTAGCTTAATGATAACTAAGTTAATTTACTAAAGTCTTTGTTATATTTAAAATTAATTGAAAGAAACACAGAGCATTTCAAAATAAATATGGTAACAAAAGGGTTAAGGTGGTGCTTCACCTTGGCTGCAGTCAAATGACTGTAACAAGTAAAAGAATAAAAGAACATGATCTTCATGTCTTTCAGAATGCTATTTACACTTATCTAGTATAGATTGTAGCTGCTGTACATAATGAACAAGGATGATGAACATACACATTGTCTATGAAGTGTGTCTGTATATGAGTGTGTTATGGTTACATTTACTATTATGCAGTCATCATCTTGTTGTGGAATGAAAAATGAAAACAAACAAAAATTTCTCAACAACAGATTCTGGCTGAATCATGTCAAGTGTACATTGTTTTAAAATGAGGGAAGTTAGAGTGATTGTTAACTTGCAATAGATAACATTGATCAGTTCGGATCATGGTTTGCCAATAATGCATAAAACTACAATTTTTTCCTAATGATAAAATTGTTTAAGCTTGTTAATTAAAACTAAGAGATTAAGAAGTTGTTTCAATGTTTTTAAATTGAGAAGCAACTTTAATAGGGTTAGAAAAAATAATATATTTTTTGCCTTTATTGCATTTCTATCATAATTCAACAGAATAAAGAAATCGGTAAATTAATCCTTAGTAGCAATAAATAAATAAATTCAATAAGTAAATAAATAA
>NC_142930.1:61369854-61437354 GCF_046866305.1 Octopus bimaculoides
ATAAATAGCATCATAAATTTGTTATAAAGGGAATACTTAAATTTGTTGAATTTTGAAGAAAATTAGTGATATAAATAACTTAAATGGGGAATTTTTGTTAAGCTGACTCAAGATTTAAATAAAATAGTTAAGGCATGGCTGTGTGGTTCCAAGTTCAATCGCACTGTGTAGCAGGTGTCTTCTACTATAGCTTCAGGCCAACTAAAGCCTTGTGAGTGAATTTGGTAGACAGAAACTGAAAGAAGGCTGTCGTATATGCGTGTGTGTGTGTGTCTTAATATGTGTGTGTGTGCCTTTGTGTGTGTATGTCTTTATGTGTGTTTCTGTCTTTGTGTATGTGTGTGTGTGTGTGTGTGTGAGTGTATGTGTGTCTTTATATGTGTGTGTGTCTGTGTATTTGTGTCTGTTTTTGTCCCTCACCGCCACCACTTGGCAAGTGGGGTTGGTGTGCTTATGTCCCTGTAACTTAGCAGTTTGACGAAAAAGACTGATAGAGGAAGTACTTTAAAAAAAATAAGTACTGAAGTTGATTCTTCAAGGCAATGCCCTGGCATGGCCACAGTCTAATGACAGGATCAAGTAAAAAAGTAAAAGTAAAAAACGAAAAGAAAGGAAAAAAACAAAAATTCAGTGCCTTAATGGCTGGATTATTCTTTTTGGAAAAGCCTCATTACATAACTCATTCTATGAAGTTGAAAATAAGTACCATTTTCACAAAGTAGTTAGATGGCTAAGGTTATCTAGACATTTGTACTCCACCTTAACAAACTTCAATGCAAACATTCAAATACTCAGTAAGTCTCATATCTGTAACATTAGTGAGATGGATGATATGATATAAAATCATCATTATCATCATTTAACATCCACTTTTCTATGCTTGTATGGGTTGGACAGAGTTTGTTGAGGTGGATTTTCTATTGTTAGTTGCCTTTCCTGTCACCAATCCTCATCTGTTTCCAACTATCTCAAGAAGTCAAAGCAAGGAGACAGTAACACACAAACACACATGCACACACACACACACATTTATATATATATATATATATATATATATATATATATATATATATGTATATACACAATCATACATATATATATATATATATATATACACTCTCCCAGTGGATAGATATTATCCCTTAGTGGGTTGGATTCACAACCCCTAACTTTCTTGGATATATATGTGTGTGTGTGTGTGTGTGTGTGTGTGTGTGTGTGTGTGTGTGTGTGTGTGTGTGTGTATGTACATATATGTATATGTGTATGTTTGTGTGGAAGAGGTAGACCCAGGAAGATGTGGGATGCAGTGGTGAAACGTGGTCTTTGGTCATGATGACAAGTGATCAAGACTTCTGGCAACTTGGTGTGCTTGAGAAGACATGTCAAGCTAAGTGAAATCATGGTCATGGCCAATGTGGGTGACATGTAAAAGATACTCATGCAGGTGACACATGAAAGGAGCCCATGCCAGTGACATGTAAAAGACGTCCACTACACTCTGTAAAGTGGCTGGTATTAAGAAAGGCTTCCAGCCATAGAAACAAAGCCAAAACAGACGACTAGAGCCTGGTGCAACTCTCCAGTGTGCCAGCTCTGGGTCAAGCCATCTAAGCCATGCCAGCATGGAAAACGGATGTATAATGTTGATGATGATATATATATATATATATGGGTTTCTTTCAGTTTTTGTCTACAAAATTCACTCACAAGACTTTGGTCAGTCCAGGACTATAGTAGAAGACTCTTGACCTAGGTGCTACACAGTGGGACAGAACCCAGAACCATGTGTTTGGGAAGCAAATATCTTACCTCTCAGCCATGCTGAAGAAAATTAAAGTTAGCATCAGATTCGGTCAAATAATCATAACAGCCAATTTGTTTAAGAGAGATAAAGAAAAATCAAAAGCATCACAGGATATCTTAGAAGTTATAAGCTTGTCCTTTTATCTTGATTGATTCATTTTGTTGTTTGTTTTTGCTTTCTTTTTATCATCATTTGAACTTCTAAAATGTCTGAGGGAAGACATTAGTATATTTTTACAATCTTAGCAATGTCCTTGTTCCACAAGTAGGATTTCAAGTAGGAACAGTAAGTAACTGTAGATAATTATTTGATTTATTCAGTAACCATCATTAAACAGCTTATTACAAGATCATTTTTAATTGCATTAATAAAGTTAGAATCACAACACATTACACAAAATAACTAACACTCAACCCATTTGTTATTCAACTCATTCAGCTCCATCAGCTCATTTATTAAGATTATTGTTGCTGTTTGACTCTGGATCAGCCCTATTTGTGAAGACCATTATTATTATTATTATTATTATTATTATTATTATTATTATTATTATTGAGTGAGAGAGCAGTGCATGCCATCAAAGTGACACTGGGGTAAAATATACGAAGCCCAGTATACCCATCATGACTACCTGTCTGATAAGGGTACAAGGGTACACCAGGCACATGAATCACAACCATATGTGCGCAACATGGTGATCTCATATCAAGATAAACAGTGCATGACCTCGCAGGTGGGGCTCAGTTAGAATATTTTTCAAGTCAAGTAGCCCATCCTGCTCAAAAGGTCCCTGAATAAGGTTTGTTTAAGGATGTTGAGCAAAATACCCATGTTTCCAAAGGTGAATTATTCAAACCCCAAAGAACTCCTCTCAGCACATGGCTATGATGCTCCCCCACTACTTCTTCTCATGATCAGAGATGCACATATCATCAACCACTAAGGGACATGCTCAACTGGTTAAGGTCAAAGAACCGACAAGCAAATCTGTGGTATTAAGCAGAATATTTGCTGTAGTCCATCTTTTTATACCAAGACAAAACAATGTACATGATAACACTTCCAATCAATTAAGATCAGAAACCATGAGAGCCACTGCCTGGTACTGCATCAGGGCATTTATTATTATTATTATTATTATTACTATTATTACAGGTGTCAAACAGTACACAGTATCATGAGGCTGTTGATTGAAGATATTGTGTTTATTGGGGGGGGGAGGGGCTTGTACTGTTTGTCAAATTACAACAAGGACCTCAGACAGACAATACTTTATGCAATATGTGTGCAGTTCGAAGTAATGCTGACTTTTGCAATACACCTAGATTGTAAGGTATTTAAGTTTTTAGATGTTTTTTCAGATTGGGTGGTATTGAACTTAATGTTCCACTGATAATAGGGATAACCTTTATGTTTGACTCTCATAGCTGCCACATCTTAGCAATCTCAATTCTCCATATTTATCAGCCTTTTTCTTTCTTTCATGATGATACGTTGATCTCCTGGCACTGTCACGTTAATTATTAGGCACTTTTGTTTGTTCCTCCTAAAGGTTACTATATCCAGCCTTTGGTACTCTAATACCTTGTCTGTCTGGAAGTGAAAGTCCCAGAGGATTTTTGCCTTCCTCTTTTCATCCACTACTTTTTCTGGTGTATATAGTACCAAGCACCTGTAACCTCATATCCATACTTACAGCATAGTAGCCAGTGGAGTTTTTGCACTACCTTGTCGAGTCTATGCTTGTACTCTTTCTGCACAAGACTTTCACAAGCACTAACAATGTAAGTCACAATTTGACTGTCTTCCTGCACATTCAGCAGAGGTTTGTTGCACTTGTGTAGTATATATTCTTCGTCGTCGAATTGGTATTCAACGCCTGGTCCTGGGCAGTGATGATTAGGCTTTCAATATTCTTTTTTAGGTCATCCTTCTTAAGCTACATCCATGGTGCATCCTGGTCTTTTAATTTGTTGGTTTCACAGTGGAACTGGCCATGTATAATGGGCTTCGTCTTTCATGCTGGGTTAGATGGTTTGACTTGAATTGGTAAGCCAGAGAGCTGCACCAGACTCCAGTCTCTGTTGGGATAGTTTTCATGGCAGGATGCCCTTCCTAACACCAACCACTCCCCAGATTTTACTGGGTGCTTTTAATGTATCACCAGCATGCGTACCTTTAATATGTTACTGGCATGGGTGCCTTTAAAGTGTTACCAGTATAAGTGCCAATTACATGTCACTGGCAGAGGTGCCTTTAACGTGTCGCTGGCACAGTTGCCTTCTACATGTCACCGGTGTGCCTTTTATATGTCTCTAGCATAGGTGTCTGCAACATGTCACCAGCATGGGTGCCTTTTACATGGCACCAGCACGAGTGCCTTTTACATGTCACTGGCATGGATGCCTTTATTATGTCACCAACACAAGTGCTTTTAATGTGTTACCAGCACATGTGCTTTCATTGCATCACTGGCATAGGTGCTTTTATGTGTCACTGGCACAGGAACCCTTTATGTGTCACCAGTAGCTAAAACAATATCAAGGAATAGGGAAAATATTTACAACTACCTTCTCTTCCCATTCAAAAGTATTTCTTTCCTCTTACAAGTATTTCTATACTAGTGGCCTAAGTTGAGGTCTTGTAATTGGATTGTAATCCTATTGAAGGCTACTATAAAATATAGTGTGTTTTAGCATCAGCAAATTAGAGGAAACTTACTTGCACGAAAGGAAAGCATAACACAACTAAAGACAAGCAGCAGAGAAAGAAAGTTAATTAAGGATTTAAACTTACTTAAATGACAACAATGAAACAAATAGTGAACCAAGTTGGACAGTAACTAAAGAGTTAATAGAATTAAAACAATCAGATTCGGGCAGCTGTGCCAATTTGATTACAATAAATTATGAACATGTTCGAAATCAGAAGTAAGAATTTCTTTCTAGTCAAGTCAACTAACTTGTTCGTTTTTGAAGATAATTCAATAAATTAACTAAATTTATATTTAAACAAATGAATTAGCTTCTTAATGTTTTGCTGAAATTTGTTGTTTTTGTATCTAATTTCTTCTACGAAATTTGTAAGTGGTCCAGTTTGACACAACTATTGTCTTGAACCATTCTAATATAACTACTTTCATAGTCTATAGAGCTGTAGGTATAAGAAAGAATTACATCAAAAGAACTGCATCTATTATACAGAATCTGTACCACTTTATTTACATTGCTACTGAGACTGAGAAAGGCATGAACACTACAACATCTCAGTTCTCCATTTTTATGACATGTTTATACACATCATCATCATCATCATCTTTCAATGTCTATTCTCCATGCTGGCATAGGCTGGACTGTCTGACAGGAGTTGGTCAGCTTGAGGGCTGCCCAAGCTCCATCTGTCAGTTTTGGAATAGTTTCTATGGCTGGATGCCCTTCTTAACACCAACCACTTTACAGAGTGTACTGGGTGCTTTTAAGTGGCACCGACATCAGCACTTTATGTGGCCCAAGCACAGGTGCTTTTACATGGCATCAGAACCCATTAACATATAAGACTAGAATCTCTTGGCTGAGAGAGGGATGTAGAAGACATATTTGTATGCATGATAGCCACGATTTTACTTAGCTTGTCATCTCTTCTGTGAGGCCCAACACCTTTCTCACCACTTTATGCCATGCCTTCCTAAGTTTGCCCCTTCCATACATTCCCTCAACAATTGGAGATCAGTACTTTTTGATGCAGCTGTCCTTATCCATATGTATCACATGACCATACCAGTACAGTCTTCTCCCTTGCAAACTACACCTGATGCCACTTATACTCGATATATATATAACAGGGAGCGAATCAATTTAGATGAGATGCAGTTTGGGTTCGTGCCAGGTAAAAGCACTACTGATGCCTTATTTCTAGTGAGACAGTTGCAAGAGAAATACCTAGCTAAGGATAAACCTCTGTACCTGGCTTTCGTTGACATGGAGAAAGCCTTTGACAGGGTCCCCCGATCCCTTATCTGGTGGTCAATGAGGAAACTTGGGATAGAAGAATGGTTAGTGAGAGCTGTGCGAGCCATGTACAGAGATGCTGCCAGTAAGGTGAGGGTTGGAAATGAGTACAGCAATGAATTCCGGGTAGAGGTAGGGGTCCACCAAGGTTCCGTCCTCAGCCCCCTATTATTTACCATAGTCCTCCAGGCAATCACAGAGGAGTTCAAGACAGGTTGCCCCTGGGAGCTCCTCTATGCTGATGACCTTGCCCTAATTGCGGAGTCACTATCAGAACTAGAGGAGAAGTTTCAGGTGTGGAAGCAAGGTCTAGAATTGAAGGGCCTTAGAGTCAACCTAGCTAAAACCAAAATCCTAATAAGTAGGAAGGTAGATAAAACACAAACCCCTTCAGGTAGATGGCCCTGCTCAGTATGTAGAAAAGGAGTAGGTAGTAACTCTATAAGATGTACCCGGTGCAAGCTATGGACACATAAGAGGTGCAGCAACATCAAAGGCAGGTTAACTAGCAAGTTAGTTTTTGTTTGTGGCAGATGTTCAGGTGCAATAAAGACTGCAAACAAACAGGAAACAACTTCTATCTCATTCCAGGGTGAAAAACTAGAGGTAGTCGATAGCTTCCGCTATCTGGGCGACCAAGTTAGTAGTAGGGGTGGGTGCGCTGAAAGTGTAGCTGCTAGAATAAGAATAGCCTGGGCAAAGTTTAGAGAGCTCTTACCCCTGCTGGCGACAAAGGGACTCTCACTCAGAGTAAAAGGCAGACTGTATGATGCATGCGTACGAACAACCATGCTACATGGCAGTGAAACATGGGCTGTAACTGCTGAGGATATACGTAAGCTCGCAAGGAATGAAGCCAGTATGCTCCGTTGGATGTGTAATGTCAATGTGAATACCCGTCAGAGTGTAAGTATCTTGAGAGAAAAGCTGAACATTAGAAGCATCAGTTGTGGCGTGCAAGAGAGACGATTGCGCTGGTATGGACATGTGGTGAGAATGGAGGAGGATAGCTGCGTGAAAAAGTGCCACACCCTAACAGTTGAGGGAACCCGTGGAAGAGGTAGGCCCAGGAAGACCTGGACTGAGGTGGTGAGGCAAGACCTTCGTACATTGGGCCTCACCGAGGCGATGACTACGGACCGAGACCTTTGGAAATGGGCTGTGCGTGAGAAGACCCGGCAAGCCAAGTAATATCGTTGCCAGTGCCCCTGGACTGGTTCTTGTGCAGTCGGCACATGAGATGCACCATTTTGAGCGTGGCCGTTGCCAGTACCGCCTGACTGGCTCCTGTAGGATTTTCGAGCGAGATCGTTGCCAGTGCCCCTGGACTGGCTTGTGCGGGTGGCACATAAAAGACACCATTTCGAGCGTGGCCGTTTTCGTGCGGGTGACACGTAAAAGCACCCACTACACTCTCTGAGTGGTTGGCGTTAGGAAGGGCATCCAGCTGTAGAAACTCTGCCAAATCAGACTGGAGCCTGGTGTTGCCATCCGGTTTCACCAGTCCTCAGTCAAATCGTCCAACCCATGCTAGCATGGAAAGCGGACGTTAAACGATGATGATGATGATGATGATGATGATAAGTCACGATATATGGTTTCAAGTAATCCCGTAGTGCTCATAAAAAAATTTCTTTAGTTTGTCATAGCACATACCATATAGAGTATACGATAATATACATGAGGAAACAATAAGGAGAATATAAAGATATAAATGGTGGAGAAATATCATGACGAACTTTATTTAACAATAGACATTGATAATATTTCTCCATCATTTATATCTTTAAATATATATATATATATATATATATATATATATATATATATATATATAAACGAGGAGTAGGTAGTAACTCTATAAGATGTACCCAGTGCAAGCTATGGACACATAAGAGGTGCAGCAACATCAAAGGCAGGTTAACTAGCAAGTTAGTTTTTGTTTGTGGCAGATGTTCAGGTGCAATAAAGACTGTAAACAAACAGGAAACAACTTCTATCTCATTCCAGGGTGAAAAACTAGAGGTGGTCGATGGCTTCCGCTATCTGGGTGACCAAGTTAGTAGTGGGGGTGGGTGCACTGAAAGTGTAGCTGCTAGAATAAGAATAGCCTGGGCAAAGTTTAGAGAGCTCTTACCCCTGCTGGCGACAAAGGGACTCTCACTCAGAGTAAAAGGCAGACTGTATGACGCATGCGTACGAACAGCCTTGCTACATGGCAGTGAAACATGGGTTGTAACTGCTGAGGACATACGTAAGCTCGCAAGGAATGAAGCCAGTATGCTCCGTTGGATGTGTAATGTCAATGTGAATACCCGTCAGAGTGTAAGTATCTTGAGAGAAAAGCTGAACATTAGAAGCATCAGTTGTGGTGTGCAAGAGAGACGATTGCGGTGGTATGGACATGTGGTGAGAATGGATGAGGATAGCTGCGTGAAAAAGTGCCACACCCTAACAGTTGAGGGAACCCGTGGAAGAGGTAGGCCCAGGAAGACCTGGGCTGAGGTGGTGAGGCAAGACCTTCGTACATTGGGCCTCACCGAGGCGATGACTACTGACCGAGACCTTTGGAAATGTGCTGTGCGTGAGAAGACCCGGCAAGCCAAGTAAGATCGTTGCCAGTGCCCCTGGACTGGCTCTTGTGCGGGTGGCACATGAGATGCACCATTTTAAGCGTGGCCGTTGCCAGTACCGCCTGACTGGCTCCCGTAGGATTTTCGAGTAAGATCGTTGCCAGTGCCCCTGGACTGGCTTGTGCCGGTGGCACATAAAAGACACCATTTCGAGCGTGGCCGTTTTCGTGCGGGTGACACGTAAAAGCACCCACTACACTCTCTGAGTGGTTGGCGTTAGGAAGGGCATCCAGCTGTAGAAACTCTGCCAAATTAGATTGGAGCCTGGTGTTGCCATCCGGTTTCACCAGTCCTCAGTCAAATCGTCCAACCCATGCTAGCATGGAAAGCGGACGTTAAACGATGATGATGATAAACATGTAGGGATCAGCAGGAGTTGCTTAAATTTTTTTTTAATATTTTATAAGTGTGTCAAAATTCAACTTGCTCAGGGTGTCAGTAAACCCCCGGAAATGGTCCTCTATATGAAAAGATAGGGCAACAACTCTTCATGGGCTGCTCATGCCATCATACATATAGACTCACAAGCACAAAAACACGATACACACATACACTCACACACACACACATACATGCACATATATACACACTGTGCATAACATCATATCACATCACCCCAAACACATATGATATACATAGATTATCAAAGCTGCAAGCTAAGGATTAATCTATGGTCATAGCTTGCTTTACATCCATCCAGCCAGCTATTGCAATCATCCACCACCAAATAGTTTTACAAAACAGTCTACTACTACTACTACTGCTGCCGCTTCCATTACCACCACCACCATGATCTACAATGCCACTACCAACACCACCACTGTTACTGCTGCTGTTGCTGCTGCTGCTGCTGCTGCTGCTGCCACTACCACTACTACTACTAGTACCACTACTACTACTACTACTAATGGTACTGCTTTCCAGTATGACCCAAACATAGAACTTGCTTCCATGCCAAGATACACGCAACATCAATTACTTCTCTAAGACTAAACTCTGCTGGATTGACAAGACTGTTTAATAAATCCTGAGGAATATACCCCAATCCACACACACACACACATACATTCACTCACTTGCTCACTCACAGAAACATAAAACCACACACACACACACACACACACACACACACACACACACACACGCACACACACACAGGGCTTGCATGGGAGGAGGAAAAGGGAATGCAATATCCCATCTGAAAATGAAAGTATTTTAAAAAATCAAAAAATATGAAGATCACTCTGGAACCTGGTATATGCATTCTTCACTGTGTTTCCGGAACAATTTTCAAGCACTTCCTTGATCTGGGCCCCCACCTCAGCCTTGGTGTTGCCAGCAGAGCAGTTGATGTCTTTCTCAACCATGCCACACACATAGTAATCCATAGGATTATAATCAGCAGAGTTAGGAAGCCAGAAAATGGGTCTGGTGAATTCATAGAAATTCTCAAACAACCTTTTCTGGATTTCTAGGGGTTAGTTCAACCGTTCAACCGTGCTGGTTGATGGTGTTAGTTCAACGTGTGTTGGTTTAACAGTCAGTAGTTGAACAGTGAATAATGAGTATCATACCTACATTCAAGTAGTATGGAGTGCATTCTGTATTAACATATATTTCTGCAATAGCTTATTTTTAGATAACCACAGCCAACTATTAATTTGTGTAATGCCTTTTTACACCAGATGTGCATACATACCTATGTCATAACACAGTCAGAACACTTGCTGTGTCCATTTCTGTGGGCCATGGGTTTGTAGTTTCCATTACAGCTGTCCATGTCACATCTCACAGCCTTTACATTGCAGTAGTCATGATGTCGGCATTTTGACACCCAATGCAAATCTTCATGATACAGGTAACTCTTTCCCAATATTCAGATGGTTCCCAGTCCTCTAAGTTAGTTGAGTTTTTCTCAAGCACTGCTTTAATATTTATGCTATCCAATACCATTGACTGTTTATCAACACATTAAGCTATTCTTTAAAAATGGAGACATGAAAACATTATCAAATTTAGCCTGAACACTTTGTATGTATATATGTTTATCTTTTATCCTTTTTGTTCTTTTACTTGTTTCAGTCATTAGACCGCAGCCATGCTGGGGCGCCATCTTGTAGAATCTTTTAGCCCAGTACTTATGTATTTTTTTAAGCTTGGTACATATTCTATTGGTCTCTTGCCAAACCACTAAGTTACAGGGTTGGTAATCAGTGGTGGAGAACAAACACAGACACAATGACAAACACACATAGATATAGTAGAAGACACTTGCCCAATGTGTCACACACTAGAACTGAACCCAGAACCCTGTGGTTGGGAAGCAAGCTTCTTACCACACAGCCACACTTGCATCTGCACCTACAAATAAAAATAAAAAACAATAAGTACTGGAGTTGATTCATTCAACTAAAGAATATTCAAGGTACTGCTCTAGCATGGCTGCAGTCTAATGAGTGAAATGAGTAACAGCTAAAAAGATAAATGATATATGTATGTAAGAGATCGTTAAAGAAAATTCGTTGTTTGAAATATCATGTCTAACACCTTGACATTGTTTCTTGTTTCCAGTGCATGCAAAAAGTTAGTATGATGGTGACCTTTCAAGCTATCAAATGTCAGAGGTCTTGAAGGAAGAAGGGAAATGACAGGGAAAAGATGGCAGAGGTGGAGGGGAGGAAAAGGGAGTGAACAGGAGGAGAAAGATGAGGAGGGAGAAGACAAGGAGAGAGTAAGAGGTTGTTACGATTGTAAAGACTCAGCATCACATTTTACATGTTGCTTCTCTATTCAAGACAGGGTTTATTGTTTGCATCTGGATAGATTCTACAATTTTCTTAAGCAATTTTGTATAGGATTCTGGTGTATATATTTTAAACTTTTTATTTATGTATGTATTTATTTGTTTATTTATTTATTTATTTTATATGTAAGAATTCTTTTCTGAATGTTTAAAATATGATACAGTCATGTTTTTAATGTGGCACGACTTAAAAAAAAGTTGCTTCCCATACACACACAAACACACACATGGATGCACATGCACAGACACACACAGATATCTACTTATACAAGTATAGTAAAAACAGATGTGATTATGATGATGACGATAACGACAACAATGACAATAACATATACCATACGGAAGCTTTAGTTTCCAACAAAGAAATGAATTATACATGTGTGTATATTATATACATGCACATATATATATGCATGTATGTATATACATCATTATCATCATCATCATTTAACGTCTGCTTTCCATGCTAACATGGGTTGGACGATTTGACTGAGGACTGGTGAACCAGATGGCTACACCAGGTTCCAATCTGATTTGGCAGAGTTTCTACAGCTGGATGCCCTTCCTGACGCCAACCACTTCGAGAGTGTAGTGGGTGCTTTTACGTGCCACCGGCACAAAAGCTAGTCAGGAGGTACTGGCAATAGCCACGCTCGAAATGATGTTACTTGCCACCTGCACAGGAGCCAGTCCAACGGTACTGGCAACGAACTCGCTCAAATGTATTTTCACATGCCCAAGTGCCAAGAAGGTGACGTTGGTAACGATCACACTCAAATGGTGCTATTTACATGCCATGAAAGTCAGACGGCTGGTGCTCTGGCAACGATCATGCTTGGATGGTGCTCTTAGTGATCTACTGGTACAGGTGCCATCACGATTTCGCTTTTGCTTTCCCCAACAGGTCTTTGCAAGCCGAGTTTAGTGTTCAATGAAGAGATGTCGGTTTCGATTTCACTTGCCTCAACAGGTCTTCGCAAGCGGAGTTTAGTGTCCAATGAAGGAACGTTACGTATAAGTGGGCTGGCTACATCCCTGGCAGAGATTTTAGTCTCACTTGGCTTGCCGGGTCTTCTCACGCACAGCATATTTCCAAAGGTCTCGGTCACAAGTCATTGCCTCAGTGAGGCCTAATGTTTGGCGGTCGTGCTTCACCACCTCATTCCCAGGTCTTCCTGGGCCTGCCTCTCCACGGGTTCCCTCAACCACTAGGGTGTGGCACTTTTTCACACAGCTATCCTCATCCATTCTTGCCATTCTGTAGTATTAAATGCACTTTTCATTAATATATATATATCAGGTCATCCCATAAATTCTGTCCGATTTTACCTTTCTTAAAATTGAATGAAATTTAATAGTATTAATGGAATTTAAAATATTTGCAATAACGATATTTCTGCTTCATCAAATCAGCACTGAATCTATCTGAAATGTAACAGAAAATAAGTCAAATTCAAAACATTGATGTCCAAGTCACAAAAGCAAAGTTTGAATGGAATAGTAATTATTTCCTTTGGTTCCTAGATAAAAGCAAATAGGAAATAACACTTACTGACCAAAGCCAAAAAAAATAAAACATAAAAAGAATTAAAATTTTGTTACACAGTGTAATTGCATGCACACATATTTTTAGTGTTGTCGCATTATTGAAGAGTTTGTCTTCAGATCTGGCCAGATCAGTTTTACATTTGTTGGTTTCTTCAAAACCTTTTTATATTTGGCTTATTTTCAGATATGGTTAACTGCTTAGTAATTTTAGACTACCCTTTAGTAGCAATGAAATTGTTTGAAAAATAACTGGGAGACATATGTACCTGAGGAATTTTGTTCAAGCTCTAATAACTCTAAGTAGAATGCAAAGAGAATGTTTACAAGGGCACTACATTTCAACTGAAGGATGTATGAGAGCAGATACTATCCAAATCTCAACAAGTTAAACATCTAATATCAGTCAGCAAACTTTCCTAAAGCTGTATGTTGTTAATTTTGTTTAGTCATCAACTGCTAAGAAGGAGACATTGTAAATTTGTGTTTATTTGAAAAAGTTTATGAAGAAAGGTAGTGGCTTTTCCATCTCACTGTTTGCCATTTGATATCTACCTATACTGTACTGCAGTACAATGTAGGTGGATACCAAATGGAAAATGAGTTAGCGAGAAAGTATCTACATACTCATTCACTTTGCAAGAAATTGCTACCCAATCTACCTCAAATTACAGCCGTTCATCTTAAAAATGAACAACACAGATAAGGAAGTCTTAAGTCTTAATGGTAGTCTCACATAGTCTAAGAAATGTTTTGCTGAGCAACCTGTAGAAATGATTTATTAGTAGTGATTAAATGTTTGTGGTGTACATTAGCTCATTCCCACCATCGGTTTCATGTTGCCTGGACAGGTGTAAGGCATGCTACATGTCAGGAGTTGAAGTAATCACAGAGCAATGTGAGATGAAGTGTTTTGCTCAAGAATGCAATGCACCACTTGGTCCAAAAATTGAAACCACAATCTCATGATTGTGAGTACAACATCTTAACCATTAGGCCATATGCACACATAGAGTATTAAGTATAATGTCTGAGAAAATTAAAATTAAACAGCAAGAGAATATTTGATAAATAGCTTTTCAGGGATTAAGACTGATTAGGGCCAAATAACAACAACAGCAGAGATAATATAAATGTATTATACAGAAGCATGTCAACCTTTTCTTTCACATGTTAACGAGTTTTCTTGATGACTCTTGAAGAAGAGGCCTGGCTCGGATGTTCTGATGACACAGAACATCTGATCTTCTGTCTCATTTTCAGTCTGTAGAAGTCTTGCGTCTGTCAAGATGCAATGCACATTATTGATCGATATGATTTCTCTTGGCTGGATGTTGTTGGAAATTACTACATTAGAGCTCTTAGATGTCTGTGTATCTTCAAAATATACTAGGAATAGTATTGATGTAATTTAATATGCCTGTACTATACCAAACATTGCACAGTATAGTTGAAGGAGAAATTCTCCCCTTGCATTAGTTCCATATCAACTAACTAAAGTTATACATTCTTATGCTGTCAGGTGTTGTTGTTTAGCCCCAAATCAACACCTGATCAAGCAGATCAATAATCAACACCATTTCAGGTATGGTCATTTGCACCTAGTTATAGTGAATTTCGATATTAATATGCATAGGTGTTATTAGCAATGTTAATATTTTTTGTATTGTGAGCTGCAAGCTGGCAGAATCATTAGCACCTCTAAGCAAAATGCTTGGTGGCATTTCATCCATCTTTACTTTCTGGGTTCAAATTATGCCAAGGTCAACTTAGCCTTTCATCATTTTTGAGGTGCTAAAATAAGTACCAGTTGAGCACTGGGGTTGATGTAACCAACTTACACCCTCCCCTGACCTTGCTGGCCTTGTGCCAAAATTTGAAATCAATATTTTTGTTATTGTGAGGGCACATGTCCTAGAGGTCAGGGTGTTGTGCTCATAATTGCAAAATTGCAGGTTTAATTCCCAGACTGGGTGGTGCATTTTGTTCTTGAGAAAACCACTTCATCTTATGTTGCTCTGTGATCACTTCAACATCTGATGTGCAGCTCACCATGCTTATTCTATCGACCCCCAAAAGAATGAAAGGCAAAGTTGACCTTGGTGGAATTTGAAGTGATAGCATAAAGTTGGATGAAAAGCTGGTAAGCATTTTGCCAAGCACGGTAATGATTCAGGCAAAGTTGACTTGAATGAGGGAGTGAGCTAATGTGCTGCACAAACATGTGGTCACTGTTATCTGAGCAGGTTGTTCAGCAAGAAATTGCAGAACCATTTTTCACAGGCTCTAAGAGATTACCTTGCATATATTCTTGATGTAGAAGGTATACTAGGAAGGTATACTAGGATAGTATACCCAGTTGATCCGATCAACGGAACAGCCTGCACGTGAAATTAGCATGCAAGTGGCTGAGCACTCCACAGACACGTATACCCTTAACGTAGTTCTCGGGGATATTCAGCGTGACACAGTGTGACAAGGCTGGCCCTTTGAAATACAAGCACAACAGAAATAGGAAGAAAGAACGAGAGAAAGTTGTGGTGCAGCAGGGTTCACCACCATCCCCTGCCTGAGCCTCGTGGAGCTTTTAGGTGTTTTCGTTCAATAAACACTCACAACGCCAGGTCTGGGAATCAAAACCGCGATCCAATGATCGCGAGTCTGCTGCCCTAACCACTGGGCCATTGCGCCCCCACACTAGGACAGCAAGCTGTTAGAATCATTACCGCGCTTGGCAAAATGCTTACCAGCTTTTCATCCAACTATATGCAATCACTTCAAATTCCACCAAGGTCAACTTTGCCTTTCATTCTTTTGGGGGTCGATAGAATAAGTACCATCTGAGCACTGGGGTCAATGTAATCAACAAGCCTCCTCTCTCAAGATTGCTGGTCTTGTTCCAAAGTTTGAAACCAATATGTACAGGGTATATTAGCACCAAGGATGCTGGTTTGAAATTTTGGCACAAGACCGGCAAGTTTGGGGTAGGTGCTAAGTTGATTACCTCAACCCCAGTGTTCAACTAGTACTTATTTTATCGACCCCGCAAGGATGAAAGGCAAAGTCAACATTGGCAGAATTTGACATTAGCTCTGCATTTCTATCCCTTTGAATCTGCTATGAGAAAGATAAAGTCATTGTCTAGGCCCACTTTCTACTTTTTGTACAGAAATATCATCAATTTCTTAATAAATTTTAATAAGGTGGTGAGCTGGCAGAAACGTTAGCATGCCAGGTAAAATGCTTAGTGGTGTTTCGTCTGTCTTTACATTCTGAGTTCAAATTCTGCTAAGGTCGACTTTACCTTTCATCCTTTCAAGGTCGGTAAATTAAGTACCAGTTACTTACTGGGGTCGATCTAATCGACTGGCCCCACCCTCCCCAAAAATTTCGGTCCTTGTGCCTAGAGTAGAAAAGAATAATAAATATTTATAATTTTCTTGATTTCTGTAGAGTTATTTGAGATTTTATTGATGATTCATGCCAAATAAACTGATTGCCTTAATACATAATGAGAAGCTCTCTAAGGATATTGCCTTTATTTTACGAATTAATCAGAGGAGGAAATCAGTGTTCATGACTTTTACAGGCCCTCCAGAGACAGTGAGAATGACAAAGCTAATGACTGCATAGCCTGCTACTCAATGACTGCAAGAAAAACAAGGACTGGATCTGGTATTGTTGTTATGTAGATGAAATTCTCAGAAAACGCATTTAAATTCTGAAGTGGTAATGGTATTTCTGAGGTTTCCTGTCAATGCCATCGCTTTCTAGAAGTTAGAAGCAGAAGTTCTTTGCTACAATGATAACAAAATACTTCTGTTATTTATGTGGTACTGCAATGACTTTCTAGTGATTGTGTGATAGTGTTTTGTTGCTTTTTTAAAATTTTATTTTTTGTGTGATTAACTTTATTCATTGTCTGACAGTCAAAAACTGGAATATGCATCCAAGATGAATTATGCATAGAAAATCATGAGAGAAGCAGAAGAAATTTAACAAGAAAAATACTTTTATGAAGAATTTTGGTTATTTTTATGCAACACCACTTTTCAACACATTGCAAGACTGAAGACTATATTGGTTAGTATAAGAAGAAGCAACATAGATGGCCTAACACGTTATGCATTGAGAACATACTGTAAAAACTGAATATATATATATATATATGCACATATATATCTATGTACATACATATATGTACATATATATATATATATATATATATATATATATATATATATATATACATATGCACACACACACACATATGTACATATAAAATATATATAAACATGCATATATATATATATATATATATATATATATATATATATATATATATACATATATATCTATATATATTTATACATACATGTATACATATGAATATACATACATGAGTTTATTTATATATATATACATATAGACACACACATGCATATTTATGTATGTACGTGTGTGTGTGTGTGTGTGTGTGTGTGTGTGTGTGTGTGTGTGTGTGTGTGTGTGTGTGTGTGAGCACATGCACATGCGCACTTGTGTGTTCTGACAATGTGAATTACATAAGAATATTTGAACTTTGATATATTTGATATAATCAATACAGAAAAATCTGCAAACGTGTGTGGCAATTCACAATGCAGACAATCCATTTACTGTTTGCTTTCTATTGGAAACTAAGAGAATAATCTTTCCGGAAGAATTGTAGTTAATGTGTAAAACACCAATTTACAAATTGTCAACTATATTTTTGCATATGATGATCTTCTTTATATGACTTGAAGAAATGAATAAGAATTGGTTAAACAGAATATCAGAATATAGTATGTAATAGATATGAATGTGTGTGTGTGTGGATGTGTGTTTTGTTTTAGTTTATTTTATTTTATTAATCTATTTTTAATCTATATTTTTGTTTTCTTTATATGTTAGCAGGTTAGAATTTGAGTGGGTTATCAATGGGGATTTCACATAAGTCTAGAAGTAAATTAGTTCTGACATTTCATGATAGAGTTACCACTTGAGATTACTTTAATTTTCTTTTAATGTCATAAATAAATAATACCTTCTTAAAGTAAAATATATAAATTATTGCCAATATAATTTTTCTTTTCTACAGATAATCCAGATAGAATTGTCATAAATACAATACTGATTCAGACAATAACATTTTTAGTATGTATATCATTTCTTTGATTCTATGTTTATATGCATATATATATATGTATGTATGTATGTATGTATGTATGTATGTATGTATGCAAATCCAATGGGGGTCTTAAAAGACATGTTAGGATCCACAATGAGCAGAACTTACTTGCAGGTATTGGTAGTGCAAATCAGAGGTGCAATCTGTGTGGGTGTTTTTTCAAAACACTGTCTGGTTTAAAAAGCCACATCAGACGCCATGAAAGGGCTAAGTTGTAGGTGCAAGAGGTGGTCAAACTCTGTTTAAGGAGTAGACAACCACCATGTATGTATGTATGAATGAATGTATGTATGTGTGTATATACATATGTATGTATGTATGTATGTATGTATATGGCTGGGTGGCCAACCCTTCCAGGGTTCATTCCTACTGGCTTGGTACTTGGGTGCAGAATCAATCATAATAGCGAAACTCACAGTGACCTGGGAAGACAAATTTAATATTTCTTCCAAAATTAAAATTAAAGAAGCCAAATACCAAAACCTGGTCGATGAAGCTTTTGTCAAGGGATATATATATGTATATATATATATATATATAAGCAATGTTAATTCTCTAAATGAGATGAGAGGGGTAACTTCCCTTGGCAAAACAAACAGGACACAGTAGTGTCGATAAGCCAGCTGGAGGAGATGTCCTCCTGGGGCTAAAGCAACAGTAACATCCACCCCTAGGGATCAGCCACACTTAAGTGGCAATACACTTCACTTTATATATATATATATATATATATATATATATATATACTTATATACATATTACATCTGTGTGTGTGCACGTGTGTGTGACTGTGTGTGTGTGTGTGTGTGTGTGTGTGTGTGTGTGTGTGTGTAGATGGAGATATACACTGCTGATCACAGTGTACTTTGCATTGTTTCGGCTTTTAAATGATGCAACACATTGGCTCTCTACTTGTCCACAGAGGACACGCTGAGCTGCTCATGGTGTTCTGATATCTTTTTGTCTAAAGTGATAATTTTTTACTCCATGCAAACTGCAATAAAAAGCTTTTACAATATGTCAAATACAACTGAGCTGATCTAGAATTAAATTTCTTTACATATATATATATATATATATATATATATATATATATATATATATATATATATATAGTTATGGTGATGCACACACACCAACACTGCTTGTCATGCAGTGGGAGAAACACAGACAGAAAGACACACACATAGATATAAATACATATGGCTACTTTTGTATATGTGGAAAAGTGTTATAACACATCCTTTTGATAGCATACATATATACATACATACATACATACATACATACATACATACATACATACATACGTGTGTGTCACAAACATATTTTAACTAGCCTAAACTTTGCTTATGCCTAAACACTGCTTGGTGCTAATATTTCATTATTTTCCATGATCAGGCAACCCACCAGCACAAATCAGTCAATGTTATTGACTGTATTTTACATAAAAGCTATTGCTTTATAAGATTTGTTCAGAGTTGCTTCTCTTAGGTACTTCCCCACCTCGGATTGTGTTGATGAATTTATGCTGTTGAATTGTTGGATTGTGATAATTGTTGTTGAACGTGTATTTTTCGTTTAACTGTTGAAGATTTTGTGTGGCTTCCCCATTTATGGGTGAAGCAGAGAATATTGGAAATATGCAGTCGCAAACTGGAAGCTATGCTGCGATGACAGGCAGAAGCCTGTCAGCCGAGCTGCTACAAATAAGAGATTTGGAAGTAGGAAATAAGGACTTCAAGAAGTTTGATGGTTTATTGAAGAAAGAAGGTGATAGCCTGAGGCTAACGCCACCAAAAGAAACAACAGAGAAGGCAGAGAGAAAGATGATAACATATTGTACATTAAATATAGCTACAAAAAAGATAGAAATCGCTAATGTCAATGAGACAGAGGAGTGTTGGAAGGATATTAAAGATGTAATAACGTTTGTTATTACATCTTTAATAGAGGAATTAAAATACGGTGGAGGTATGCTTCGTTAATGAAAACGAAGCAAAAATATACTCCACCGTAGCCTTAAAATCGTCGAAATGGGCACTACTACTGACGTACTGTGGAAAGTGCGCCACCCGAGTTCAAATCGGTAGGGTGCCACCTGAAATTGAAGAAGACTGGCTGGTAGCAACAAGTTTATTCAATGTCAAAGGCAACGGAGGTCAACTGGTTGGGGTAAGGCCTGGAGGTCATACTCCATATTACCTTGTCAGACCTGCACAAGATTGCAGAGGAGGTGGTTCTGCCTGATGAAACCAGGCTAAGGTTAATGGTGGAGGGCAGGCCACCAGTATGTTACGGTTGTGGTGTAAGGGGGCACATAAGAGCAAAGTGCCTCCAGAGACAAGAACAAGTGACAGAGGAGTCTTGGTAGGAGGACAGAGGTGTGGTGGTGGAAAAAGAAATAGCAGTAGCCAAAACCGAGAGACAAAGAAGGGGTGAGTCACCACCCAAAAAGAAAAGAAAAGCAGCAAAAGAAAAGAGAGAGAATGAAGTAACACCAAGTAAAGATGAGGAGAAATGGAAAGAACGAACGGACAGAAGAACAGAGTCAGGGAAGATACCAACAGGAGAATATGAAAAAAGAATGGTTCAAATGCTAGAACCAGAACCAGAGCCTTCCACTAGCAGAGAGGAGGAGAAACAGAAAGAGAGACCGGAAAGAAGAACAGAGGCAGGAAATATACCAACAGGGAAATATGAAAAAAGAATGGTCGTATATAAAAGAAATAATTGAGATTCAATTGAATTAGTTACTTAACTTGAAGCACCAAGTCAGTCCAGTATTATCCACACAGCCCAAAGTAAGGTGAATAAAATCAAAATAAGCAACAGGATACCAAGTAGTGATGCAGTACGACTGTTTCAGGTGGCTCCATTTAATTGAACAATACAATCATAATATCAATTTAAATGCAGTGCCATTTTCAGCTGCACGAATAAATGGAATTTTAAAAAGTAGGACACATTAATATAATTTTTCTTGAATATTTTAGCAGACCAAGATGATAGAAATTCATGTTGTTGCTATATATATATATATATATATATATATACATATATATATATATATATATACAATGAGCTTCTTTCAGCTTCCAACGACCAGATCCACTCACAATGCTTTGGTTGGCCCAAGGCTATAGTAGAAGAGAACTTGCCCAAGGTGTTAAACTGTGGGACTAAACCCAAAATCGTGTGGCTGGAAAGCAAGATTCATACTACTGCCACATATGCAAAAGACATTTGTTTACAATAGTTTCCACCACATAAAGATAATTGAAATGAGGATGATAGGCTCATACTTAGTAAAGTTATGCATTCATATTTTCCTTTAGGTATCACATTTTTCTTGAGAGAAGGCAAGAGCTATCTGAAGAAGTCACAATTTGAGAGTGATAGCATGTACACCAGCAATACTGATTTCTGTTGTTCAGCTGAAGGAAGCTTTCAGTGTGTGTTTGAATATTTGTCAGTTACATAACATTTTATTATTGATATGTGTGTTTAGAATGAAGACACAAATCAATGTCAGCCGTAGATATTAAACACATGGCAATAGTGCCATGAATTTAGCACTTTAATAACTCATACTGAGTTATCATGACTTGGCCAAACATATAATAAAATAGCCATAGAAGAATATGAACTCATATTTCAAGAGAAAATAGATTCATATCTTTTCCATTTTGCCACTTCACCTCAGAGCTCTCTCTCTCTCTCTCCCACTCTCTCAGATATATATATATATATATATATATATATATATATATATATATACATACACACTCATATATATATGTATATATACATATTTATATATATATATATCATATATATTATATGTATGTGTGTGTGTGTTTGTGTGCATGTGTGTGTGTTTGTGTATGCGTATAAGAGTGTATAAAATATTTTTATACACAGAGAAGTGACCCTTAATAGGACTCCTTACATACTAAAAGGGCAGTTAAAACCCAAACCACAAAAAGATCCAAAAAGATTTCATGTAGCATGCTGTTATAACACTAGAACGAACAAATAAAAGAAAATAATTTCTTTTTTTTTTGTTCATTCTAGAGTTATAACAGCGTGCCTCATGAATTCACTTTTTCGTGATTTGGGTTTTAACTGCCCTTTCTAGCATGTAAGGAGTCCTGTCAAGGGCCTCCTTTATGTGTATAAAAATATTTTATATACTATTATATTTTTTAAAATATGTTGTCTTATGACTTTTATTTATGCATGCTAACCACTAGCAATAAATTATTTTAATTTATTACCCTCATATTTACGATAGTTATATATATATATATATGTATGTATGTATGCATGTATATATATATATATATATATATATATAGCAATAAGAAAATGGAGGGGAATAGGTGGCATTCATCAACTTGCAGACATTGTATTGTGACAATTTACTTGTTTATTTGTTTACTAAAAGGACAATAATAATAATATACAAACACATGCAGCATATTATATCCTATCAGTAATAAAAAATGACATATAGTGACAGAAAATGGGATAATGACTTACAGCTGTTTCAGTCTACTGATGACAGGCCTCATTCTATCTATATAACTCCAGTAGACTGAAGTAGTTTATAGATGAAATAGATGCAATAGAGGTACATGGATGATTCTATAGGCCTCTTCAGAGATTTTATAAAGTTCATGAGGTAAAGTTAAAAATATCCAAATATAGAAATATAAAAATCGTAAAACCCCACATATATATGTATACTCTGTTATTTAACCCGCACCCATTTATTGCACTTGATAATACAATGAAAAAACACTAGTGTAATAATAATTGTGTATTCTTCCGGCAGTATATTGGATATATATTATTCCTTAGTGGGTTGGATTCACAACCCCTAACTTTCTTGGATATATATATATATATATATATATATATATATATATATATTTATTTATAAATATACAGGGATTAGCATGAGTTGCTTCTCCAACATACTGAGAATTTAGAAATAGCAGTCAAAGAACTACTGATTCCAAACTACAAATTTTTTTCTCTAATGGATGGCGATATTTATGGCACACACAGAACAAAAACAGAAGAGAAAAGCAAAAACAAACCTGCCTTTAGTTAATTGAGTACGACGTTTCACGGTTAAGAAGTGTTTGAACTCACTAGCCGATAAATTTCTTAAGTGCCTTCCTCACGTGGTTTTGATGTCGCATGGTCAAAATTCCTGTGAGTTATATAGACACTTTCAAATTTATTTGAATATTGGGCTGAAGATCGGAATAGAGTACCTTCATACTCTTAACCGTGAAACGTCGTACTCAATTAACTAAAGGCAGGTTTGTTTTTACTTTTCTCTTCTGTTTTTTGTTCTGTGTGTGCCATAAATATCGCCATCCATTAGAGAAAAAAATTTGTAGTTTGGAATCAGTAGTTCTTTGACTGCTATTTCTAAATTCTCAGTATGTTGGAGAAGCAACTCATGCTAATCCCTGCATATTTATAATTATAAATGGTTTTACCGATAAAGGTTTTTCATACTGAACTACTTGGCAAAATTGTTAATTATTAATTTTATTACTAATTGACGATTCCCTGCCCTATATCTGTATATATATATATATATATATATATATATATATATATATGCATGTATGTATATGGTGACTTCGCCCATCAGTTTTGACATATGAGGATCCGACAACTGCTCTTTCTTTATCAGTCACAATGCTTAGGCTAAATGTGACATTTAAGTCCCACCAACGATTTTCAAAGAAGCCCACAGATCCTACAAGGATCTGTGGATTACAGGTCAGTGCAGGTAGTATATTTGCAGTTGCTTTTATCCTTTGCCTTGCACCCCAATGCCTGTTAATGCTGGTTGCAACAAAGTTTCTTATACTATTTTGACTCAATGATCTCCATTTTGTTTGCACCAAAGCTGTTCATTCAAAAGTGTTGTAAGCTGTCTTCACTGCTGAGAGGTTACTCTTCAGCTTGTCCTTATATCTGAGCCATGGACGACCAACATTCCTGTGCCTACTATCAAGCTGACTGCACATGAGGACTTTGGATCATTCTGACAACATGGCCAGCTCGGCACCATTGTGACTGCATAAGGAAGCTCTCAATTCCACCAGTCTTACACTTGCTAAACAAGTCGGCATTAGAGTCTCTGTCGTTTAGTAAATAACTGCAGATTATCCCCAGACAGCATTTGTGGAAGATTTGTGATTAATGTGTCGTCCATAAGAAGCATTTTGTCTGGTGTGCTAATGATTCTGCCAGCTCACTGCCTGAATTATTTTCTACTATTGCCAAAAGCCATCCAATGCTTTGTGGATGAAATTAGTAGAAGGAAAGTGCATGGAATCTTGTGTATGAATGTGTCTTTGTATGCATGTATGTGTGTTTGTGCATGAACGCTAATATTTCTGCTCTCTCATGAGATTGTCTGAGGGGAAGAAAACAGTGTTGCTATGCTTACATTTCTAGTAAACCTTACGTTCCACAGGTCTGCATTTTAAAGTAGTGAAATGATATCTCCATGACATGTAAAACATAAAAAGGTTATTGACCAGAATAGCGTCAAGGTGTAAAAATACTGCCTCAGATAAATTCCTACTGAACCAATGCCATCATACAAAGAAAATGGATATAGAACTTTTTATTGTGACCACATATATTTAATGCAGACATGATGCTGGGGTTCTTATTTAGATATAAAAATGCTTCACTTCAGATATCTAGGACTGAACTTTTATTACACATATGTTTAGTCAAGACTAAAACCAATAAAATGGCATCCAACTGATAGCCTTCCTTTACTAACGTGATAGCAACTAGTTTTCTTACCCCTTTGAATTTTCATGGGCAAAAAATTGGTGAAGTTATCATAGCATTGGATAGAATGTTTTGTGATGTACATTTTTGGTTTTCCATTCAAATTTGAACTCCAGGTCAAATCATGCTGAGATCATTCTTGCCTTTGATCCTTTGATCTTTTCAGACTTGCTAAATACAATACCATTCCATTGTATGGAATTTTGTCTGAACAGGTTGTAGTCTAAAAGCGATGGAAATATTTTGGGAAATTAAATTTAAATGTTGAAGTGAATCTAACGGTTTTTGTGTGTTTTTAAATGACTTATAAACACCTTCCACACTGCAATTGTTTTTGTTTCAGCACACAATCTCAGATAAGGTCACTTGCTATGCAAGTACATCTCCATAATATAAATATATCTTTCTAGTGAGACAGTTGCAGGAGAAATACCTAGCTAAGGATAAACCTCTGTACCTGGCTTTCGTTGACATGAAGAAAGCCTTTGACAGGGTCCCCCGATCCCTTATCTGGTGGTCAATGAGGAAACTTGGGATAGAAGAATGGTTAGTGAGAGCTGTGCGAGCCATGTACAGAGATGCTGCCAGTAAGGTGAGGGTTGGAAATGAGTACAGCAATGAATTCCGGGTAGAGGTAGGGGTCCACCAAGGTTCCGTCCTCAGCCCCCTCTTATTTATCATAGTCCTCCAGGCAATCACAGAGGAGTTAAAGACAGGTTGCCCCTGGGAGCTCCTCTATGCTGATGACCTTGCCCTAATTGCGCAGTCACTATCAGAACTAGAGGAGAAGTTTCAGGTGTGGAAGCAAGGTCTAGAATTGAAGGGCCTTAGAGTCAACCCAGCTAAAACCAAAATCCTAATAAATAGGAAGATAGATAAAACACAAACCCCTTCAGGTAGATGGCCCTGGTCAGTATGTAGAAAAGGAGTAGGTAGTAACTCTATAAGATGTACCCGGATAAGAGGTGCAGCAACATCAAAGGCAGGTTAACTAGCAAGTTAGTTTTTGTTTGTAGCAGATGTTCAGGTGCAATAAAGACTGTAAACAAACAGGAAACAACTTCTATCTCATTCCAGGGTGAAAAACTAGAGGTAGTCGATAGCTTCCGCTATCTGGGCGACCAAGTTAGTAGTGGGGGTGGGTGCGCTGAAAGTGTAGCTGCTAGAATAAGAATAGCCTGGGCAAAGTTTAGAGAGCTCTTACCCCTGCTGGCGACAAAGGGACTCTCACTCAGAGTAAAAGGCAGACTGTATGACGCATGCGTACGAACAGCCATGCTACATGGCAGTGAAACATGGGCTGTAACTGCTGAGGACATATGTAAGCTCGCAAGGAATGAAGCCAGTATGCTCCGTTGGATGTGTAATGTCAATGTGAATACCCGTCAGAGTGTAAGTATCTTGAGAGAAAAGCTGAACATTAGAAGCATCAGTTGTGGTGTGCAAGAGAGACGATTGCGCTGGTATGGACATGTGGTGAGAATGGATGAGGATAGCTGCGTGAAAAAGTGCCACACCCTAACAGTTGAGGGAACCCGTGGAAGAGGTAGGCCCAGGAAGACCTGGGCTGAGGTGGTGAGGCAAGACCTTCGTACATTGGGCCTCACCGAGGCGATGACTACTGACCGAGACCTTTGGAAATGTGCTGTGCATGAGAAGACCCGGCAAGCCAAGTAAGATTGTTGCCAGTGCCCCTGGACTGGTTCTTGTGCGGGTGGCACATGAGATGCACCATTTTGAGCGTGGCCGTTGCCAGTACCGCCTGACTGGCTCCCGTAGGATTTTCGAGTGAGATCGTTGCCAGTGCCCCTGGACTGGCTTGTGCGGGTGGCACATAAAAGACACCATTTCGAGCGTGGCTGTTTTCGTGCGGGTGATACGTAAAAGCACCCACTACACTCTCTGAGTGGTTGGCGTTAGGAAGGGCATCCAGCTGTAGAAACTCTGCCAAATTAGACTGGATCCTGGTGTAGCCATCCGGTTTCACCAGTCCTCAGTCAAATCGTCCAACCCATGCTAGCATGGAAAGCGGACGTTAAACGATGATGATGATTAATATTGAAAATACAGTGAATATATATATATGTGTGTGTGTGTGTGTGTGTGTGTGTGTGTGTGAGTAAAAATAAATACAAAAAAGGGGGTTTTGTATGATCGTGTATAGAGGAATATATTATTTTATTAAAAGAGTTCCAACTCTGTTTTTTATGTTTTATTTATATTCTTGTAAAATTAATGTGGGATATAGAATATGGAATATATATAAAAATGGATGGTACAATGAAATGAAGTATTGAATGTCTTATTGAATATATGGAATATGTCTTATTGAATATATGAAATATTGAGTGTTCAATATAAAGGATTGAATATATAAAGGCGAATACGTATTTTCCATACCTTTTTGGTATTTCATCATGGCCGGTATCTGACAGACTGTAACAGACTGTAATAGACTGGCTGGTTTTCTGTCTTTTATACCTATTCCTTTGGACAGCAGCAATATATATATATATATATATATATATATATATATATATATATATATATATATCTTCACTGTATCTTCAGTATTACTACAAACTCTCCTGTAATTGGAACCAAAAGCAGTAAATATGACAAATGAAGATAGCAATATGAGTTTAACCAAATCATCATCATCATCATCCTTTAACGTCCATTTCCCATGCTAGCATGGGTTGGATGGTTTGACTAGAGCTGGCAAGCTGGGAAACTGCTTACAATTCCGGTCTGATTTCTACACCTGGATGCCCTTCCTAATGCCAACCACTTTACAGTGTGTGTTGGGTACTTTTAACATGACACCAGCTTGAGTGCTTTTATCTGGTGCTGGTACAAGTGTTTTTTACTTCACACCAGCACATATAGGAATGAAAATTAGTAATCCTTCTTAAATTGATGGCAAGAAGTTAGCATTAATAGTAGGTATCCAACATATATAGAAGTCTCCTTTTTTTTTCATTTTCTGAGATCCAATTTGTAAAATGAGGATAAAATCCTTGCACATTTAGATTTATTGAGGTTGGTTTGAGTCTGTATTTTTTAGGTTGTAACATCCTTAAAAATAGATAACTATATGTATTATGATTTAGTATTTTTTTTTTTTAGGGATCTTTGAAAATATCAAAATTTGGAAATATTCTACTTTACGCATTGTTTACTTCACAATAATATTTACATTAAATTATTCTAATTTTATTTTTCATTTTACTTTGACATATACAAAATATAGTATCTTCTTTAGACTCCCTTCTTATATCAAAGTTCCTTCATGTTTTACTTCATTTTGTACAAAAGAGTTTTGAAAAATATCCACACTGATTCACACTATTCACTAGAAAACGACATTAGTTTATTATTTATTTTGTATTAAAGAATTATGCTTCATTTAAAACTAAAAATAAAAGTAAACATTTCAATCTTCAGAAGGTTTTATATATTTCTATGAATTGCAAGTAGATCAACTGAATGTAAACTGATTAGTAGACATTGTTACGTATTTTAAACTTATTTACACACAGTTTCACCCAAAAGGTCTTAGGATATGTTAGTAGTATTTGACCTGTTTATAGTATAGTGTAGTAATACAGCTCTGTCTGAAAATGATGTCATTCACAGTCAGTCATTTTGCAGACAGAAAATAAATAGTTTATGTTTAGATTTTGTCTGTGGATGAACAATGCATTTGTGTTTGAACAAGCAGATAAAAAGTAATAAAAGCTTATAAACATCACCATTCAAAATATCACATTCCTTTATTTTTGTGATACTTCCATGAGTCTGAAATGATGTTTTAGCCTTTGTGTCTTCCCTTGTTAATTTTCTTCATTTCCAACAACCCTCATGAGTGAACTAACTTGTTTACATGTGTCTTCTAGATCTGATCTTTGACTCCTGACTCTATTCTAATCCTTATTTACTACTATATAACTGTTCATCTCTCAGTTCTCAATGGCCATTTGCTCTCCCCATTCATAACTGTACCTCTGAAGCTTGCACATCTCCCTCTTTTACTGCCTCTGTCATTTCCTTTCTTCCTCTGTATGTTTGCTCATATATATAAATATATCATTATTATTATAAGCTGGTTGAATCGTTAGCCTGCCAAGCAAAACGCTAAGCAACTTTCCATCCGTCTGCACATTCTGAGTTCAAATTCTGCCAAGGTTAACTTTGGCTTTCATCCTTTTGGGGTCAATAAAATAAGCACCAGTTTTGCACTGGGGTCGATGTAATCAACTAACCCTTCTCCCCAAAAATTTCAGGCCTTGTACCTTTAGAAGAAAGGGTTATTATCATTATTATTATTATCTAAAGCAGTTTGATTTGGTTCCATACAACTTAGAAGCCTGTCTCTTGCAGGCTTTAGATTTCCAAATGGAGAGATACTAAGTGACAGGGAACCAAATAAAACTGTTTTAAATAATACAAATAACTCTTAATAAACGAGCTGAGTGCCCTTTTCTTTCAATTGTCCACTCATTCATATATATATATATATATATATATATATATATATACATCTAAATATATATCTAAATATATATATATCTAAATATATATATATACATATATATATATATATATATATATTTAGATATAGATAGATAGATAGATAGATAGATAGATAGATAGACAGATAGATAGATAGATAGATAGATAGATAGATAGATAGATAGATTAGAAACAATGGATGCAGAAGATAGAGTATACTGGAAACTTTATTTATCACAACAATTGTTTCAATACATCCTGCACCTCATGGGTGGGAAACTATATAATGAATTACAGTGCACCCCACAGTGTGCAAGCATTTCTTCAGGTGATGCAACTCAGTTTCTCATTACATAAGTAATGTTTCATGAAGCATTACTTCACAAAAGTTTCCAGTATACTCTATCTTCTGTATTCATTGTTTCTATTATACTCAATGTGTACTTAGAAATCCCTAATGTAGATCCAACGACGAATGTGTTATTACCATGGATGATGCTAGGTAGCCATAGGCAGTAAATGTGCTTTGTCAGCATACTACTAGGGACATACCCTAAACATAGTTTAAGTTTTGAATTTAAATCTAAATGTTAATTTTAACATATATATATGTGTGTGTGTATGTATATGTATATATACACACACACACATATATCTACACATATACATGCACACATATATATATAAATATATATATACATATACATACATACATGCACACATATATCATCATGATCAAAATAAGACAAAAGAAAAAAATAGATGATTTTAAGTAAATGAAGATGCAATAAACTTGTTATATTTAAAAAAATGAGCAGATAAAGAAAGATATGGAATGTAGTAGTTATGAATATGAAATTGTCAGACAGAGACAGTGCAATAGAGTCTATTTTGTAAATCAATCCAAAGATAAGATAAAGAATGGTAATTCTTGTTTTCCAAGATTGAAAGATATATACAAGTCATGAACTTTGAGTAAATATGAAGATACCATAAGAAGTTATAAATGTGTAGCGTCTCAGCAGCCAATGTATAATCAGAGGGCATGGCCATTATTTGAAAAAAGTTTTTAAAATATTTTTTGTGACAGGAAACAAAACCAATTTTCTAGAGAAAAGGAATATAGATTGCTCCCCTGGAAGAATGAAACACAAAAATATCAACCAAGGTAGGATTTGAATGCAGAAATATGAGGCATCAAAATAGATACCACAAAGAATTTAACTGAGAATGTGAACTATCTACATTTTATATGAATTCTGTTATAAGAGGCAGTATGTCTTTCCCAAAAACATAACACAATGCCAACAACTGAGATGTAATGTATACAATAAACAATGTCAATTATAATCACATAACCATAGTGGCTATTGATTTTAAGCTCTATAGTTTTCTTCCTACCTAAAATTGATGGTTGTGAATGGACATTGTTTCATCAATTTCTATTTGTGTAGTTCATTTGCTCATTCTTTTTAAATCTTCTCTAATGTTCAATTACTCTAATCATTCAAACAATAATAATAACTACATGCATTTTAATAGGAATGGTCGTTATATCCCTTAAAATTGATGGCTACTGCTTTTCTCCAATCGTTTATGAAATTAACTTGGGGAATTATTTATAAAACCTCTAATACAACTCACTTATACCTGTTCAAACAATCCCATTAAATAATTATTCAAATTAGCTTCCAAACAGCTATAAACTGCATCACAAAAATGTCCCTTAATGATTTCTATTTATTCCCTTTCTTTTAATGCAGCCTCTTTTAGAAAATCTCAGCCAAATTTTAATCCATTCATCTCACAGCAACATTTCATGTACTTCTTCCAAGTAACTCAATCTAAAATCACCCACTTTACCCTTCCAGCATAGAGATTTTGGTTTGATTTTGGCTTCCATTTCATCTTCTATTTCTTTTAACTTAAACACCATTGCCAACTGCAATAGTAGTGATTTGCTCAATAGAATCAAATACTTCCTGAAAATGGTTTATTGCCAATGTTTCAGTGGCTTTCCTTTAATTTCATTCATTGTTATCTTATTCGACTTTCTTCCGTCTGGTTAATTGAAAGAGTTTGTGTAGTGACACCTTTCATTTCCAAATAATTCTTGCATCTTTGATTTAATCTTGTTAGAAATTTCTAGTAAAGTTTTCAATGATTTTTAATTCAAGGTTTTAGCTTTGGAATTGTTCAAATGTATACACATTTTCATCAGAAATTGTATAGGCAGCTTCATAATTGTTAGCTTTTCCTTATGGGAATTTACACACTAAGCTGATAACTTTGATGTTAATTCTTTATGAAAATTCTCTGATTGCTTAGTTATTTTCTCTAATGATTTCTTTAATTAGCTTGTGCAATCATCTACAACAGTGTTAATGTTTCTTGATTTGAAGAACGTAGGATCAAAGTCATACTATTGTCCAGTAAGATTCTTCTGCAAAAGTGATATCTGGTAAGTAACACTGACCCTAAAATATATATAAAGGAAGCCAGCAATAAAAGTTTCATTGTTTATCCTCTATGTTATCTTTAAAGTAAGTAGTACAACCTAGAAATTACTTCCTTTTGAAGTAAATGAATAAAATTAGTATCAATAATAAGATAATTATAATTATTAATGAACATTAAAATTATTATGATGAAATTGATAATAATAAAGCAATTTCTAATATTGGCACAAAGCTATACACTTTAGCTGGGGGTCACATAGTATTACTGGTACTTATTTTATCTGTCACAGAAAAATGAAGGCAAAAATCAACCAAGGTCACACATGAATTAAGAATATAAAAGTGTGGTAAATACTGGAAAGTAGATACTAAACTAAAGAGGATGATGATGATGAGGAGGAGGAGGAGGAGGAGGGGGTGGGGGTGAGGGTAGTTTCTAATTTAGGCAGAAAGATGGCAGTTTTATAGGGAGGGGTTACTTGATTCCATCAACCCAAGTAATTGACTGGTACTTTATCTAATCAATCCGAAAAGGATGAATGACAAAGTTGACACCTCATCAGGATTTGAAATTTGATAGTAAAGAGCCAGAACAAATACCACAAGGCATTTTTGAGATGCTAAAATAATTCTTCAAGAAAGGATTGAGGTAACTCCTCCTGAAGATATAGAGCCAGTAATTTTAGGGTAGGGGATGAGTTGATTACATTGACCTCCAGTGTTCAATTGGTACTTATTTCATCAACCCTGAAAGGATGAAAGGCAAAGTCGACTTTTGCAGAATTTGAACTAAGAACAGACGATATGCTGTTAAGCGTTTTGCCCGGTTTGCTAATAATTCTGCCAGCTCAAATAATAATAATAATAATAATAATAATAATAACCCTTTCTACTAAAGGCACAAGGCCTGAAATTTGGTGGGAGGGGACTAGTCAATTACATCGACCCAGTGTTTCACTGGTATTTAATTTTTTAACTCTGAAAGGATGAAAGGCAAAGCCTACCACAGCAGAATTTGAACTCAGAACAGGAAAACAGACAAAATATTGCTGAGCATTTTGCCCAGTGTGCTAGCAATTCTGCCAGCTCATCACCTTGACGACGATGACAACAACAACAATAATGAAGCAATTGCAAAAAATTATTATTATTTGATTTTCAAATTGCTCTTTCGAAATTGCTCGATAATGTACAATATGGCTATAAAAATATAAATCATCTCTTTTACATGTATGATTTAAAGCTCTTTGCCAAAAATGACCAACAACTACAGGGCTTACTAGCAATTGTCAAACAGTTTAGTGATGACATCAGGATGGTATTTGGTCTCAATAAATGTGCAAAAGCTACCTTTATCAGAGGAAAAATGATAGAAATATCCAATGTTAATCTTGACCAACAGAATGTCATAAAGGAGTTAGAACCAGTGGAGAGCTACAAATACCTAGGGGTATTTGAAAGTGATGGAATCAAGCATTCAATGATGAGGGAAAAGATCAGAAAAGAATGTTATCGCAGGGTAAGGGCAATACTCAAGAGAGAGGTGAATGAAAGAAACAGGATTGAAGTGATCAATACTTAAGCCATACTGGTCATGACTTACAGTTTCAATATTATTAACTGGTCAATTACTGAAATCTGTAATATTGACAGAAGAATACGAAAATTGTTGACAATGCATAGAATGCACCACCCTAAGGCAGATATAGAACAAATTTACCTGCCAGTGGTTGCGGACTTTTACAACTGGAATTAACAATGAAAATTATCACAATTGGCCTAGAAACATGCCTGAAAAACTCTGATGACTGGATGTTAAAACTTGTTTTAATGCATGAAAACAAGAAAACATCATACTTAGTAACAAAACAGGCAAAGAAATATCTTAGTGAATTCCAAATACAACAAATCCCAGAATTAGATGTACTGGAAACAAACACAGAAAAAGCTAAGTGTATGAAAACCCATGCTAAAACTGCTGCCTTGTATATTCTTACTAATAAATGGCAAGAAAAACCTCTCAATGGCAAATACCCAAGGAGAGCTAATAATACCAATGCTGACAAAGCCCTTATCCGTCAATGGTTAGTGCCTTCTGGCTTAAAATCATAACAGCCCAAGATCAATGCCTACCTACAAGAAGCTACTAGGACAACATCTTAAAGAACGACAGTAGCCCAATATGTCATGTATGTAAACAACAAAATGAAACCATTGATCATGTTGTCTCCATGTGCAGTCTTCTTGTGCCGACAGAGAATCTAAACAGGCATGAGAGAGCAGCACCGTATATTCACTGGGTAATTTGCAAGACTTGGACCTGCCCCATGATAAAAAGTAGTGGAAGAACAAACTACTGCCAGCACTTGAAAATGACCACATCTCTGCTCCTCTAGAATTTTACCACTCAAAATGACAAAAACACAGACGCAAATAGGCCAAACATTATATTGAAGGATTTCAGACAAAAATTATGCCTCCTCATCGATATGACTGTCCCAACTGACATATATGTATGTGTCAAGACCTACCAAAAACTGAGCAAGTATAAAGATCTTGAAATAGAAATTGGCAAAATGTGGAACCTCAAGACTAAAACAGTACCTGTTGTCATATGTGCCCTAGGAATGATAGCAAAAGGGGCTGATTGCTACCTGGCTCAGAAACCAGAAAATCCAAAAATGGAAAAAGTTCAAAGAGTACTCATGGGAACTGCCCATTCCCATGTAAAATATTGTCTGTGTAATCCCCAAAATATTTCAAACAGTATCAAAATACTTTTAAATGTACATAACAACAAACACGTTTTACTGTTCTCTTAACATTAGACTATCTTATAATCAAATTACTTTTAAAACAAACTTCTAATTTACTTATGTTTTGACAGACATTCTCTAGAACAACACTCTCAACAAAACCAAATATATGGCACCATATTCATAACACCAACTTGAACTTCTAACTTGTCTCTTGAGGTCGCTGGGTGAGTCTTGAAGTCAACTTGTACAAATACAAAGCAAAAGCCAAACATGTAATAATAATAATTATTATTGTTATTTGGGCCCTTGTGGTTAATAAGAGAAGTCATTATTATTATTATCATTATTATTATTATTATTATTCATCGTCGTTTAACGTCCGCTTTCCATACTAGCATGGGTTGGACGATTTGACTGAGGACTGGTGAAACCAGATGGCAACACCAGGCACCAATCTGATTTGGCAGAGTTTCTACAGCTTATTATTATTATTATTATTTTGTGGGCATATAAAATCCTCCACCAACCTTCATGAAGCAGAGGAATGTCACCTTCAACTCTGATTATCACTGGATAAATTCCAAGAACACGGAAGCAGTCTCTTTATTTAACATACCACTATCCCTTCTTTCTCATCTAAAACCTCTCTTTAAGCTGATAATGCTAGTATAGTTGTTGTTAGTACTTTCGGTAATCATGTATAAGTGTGTGATATTGTTTTTGTTGTTAATATTTTTGTCTCTGCCATGTGCATTTGTGGATGTTTGCATTTGTAAAATTATCTGCTTGTTCAATTGTCATGTTTTTTTGTTTATATTTTTATTAAATTTTCTTTGTTTTAGTTTGAATTCAATTTCATTTATTTGAAAATTATTTCGTTTTTGATCACAAAAATCAATTGCTAATTCCTTTGTTATTAGCACCTTATCCCATTCCTCCGATAGAGGAAGCCATATTAAATTAAATGTAAACACAAGATAAAATATTTCAGCAAAAATAAAATAATGTCTAAAAGACAAACCCCTTGCTTATGCCAAGTATTGAGGTAGAAGACCACATGTTCCAAACTATTCTTTTTCCAAAATAATCCAGAATAGAAAAATGTCCAGTAAGTAAAAGCTTGTAATTATCTGTATTTCTAGAAGTAATCTCAACCACAAACACAACCATTCACCATCAAGAACAAGAACAATAATTGTTTCTGACATATGCACAATGTCTGAAATTTGTGGGACAGATATAGACAATTAGATAAACTGATTTACGAGTTTAACTAATATTTCTTTTTATTAACCTTAGGAGGATGAAAAGCAATGTTGAACCTGGGGGGATTTGAACTCAGAACATAAACAGCTAGAACAAATACCATAAATACCACTGCTTTAAATATTCTGTCATTCTTTCTTTATTTGACACATTGCTGTCAGACCTAATTCATTTCTAAAATAAGATATATAAAGGGTTTATAGGACATGTGGGTAAGCACAAACATATGTATATGGAAAAATTGTCATGCAATATATAAGGATAGATGAAAAGTCAAGATAAACAAGCAAATAAATAAATATAAGATACAGCAAAGACAGACAGACAAGCATACAAACAAACAAATGAAATGAATAAAAACAAACAAGGACAATCTGCCCACACATGTGGGAGAGCAACCCACAACTCTGATTACCTTCCACTCCTGTAAACTCGTAATTCAGAAAATTCCTACCAGCAGTTTTAGTTTTGGACAGAATCAGAACTTTCCTGTATACCCTAGGTTCTCACATTTTAGCTGTTGATATACAATTAATGTGGTTTACCAATAGTTTGTTGTTGAAATTTTTATTAAGTCAGATGCTATTCACTTTGGACATCCATCAGTTCCTCATTTACTACTCAAAGAACTGTGAATGCCATTAATTTCCAGAGGAAGATAGACTCTTCCTTGTGTGTCTAAACATTGATTTGCATTCTCTGATTTCTATTTGCTGCATATCAACATGTGACATTGAGGGAGTAACAGGGAGAGGAAATCTCAAATTCCTAGTCATCAACTTTTGAGACTGAGAATGAAGTGAATTTTTAATGCAATCCTTGAAGTTAGAAACAGCAACTTCTGAGGCCTGTTGTTGGTTTTTGCTACAACTGCTACAGACAGCTTTTTAGTTTTCTTCTCTTCTGAATTGAAATCCTTTATATGGTTCTAATTCCCACATATAGAGGAACTAGGCTTTCTACCCTGCACCATAAGTGTGTGTGTTTTCAGTTTTTATCTCCACAATGAGGTGCAGCTTTAGAATAGCTTTCTGGTTATGCTAGCACTACACTGACTCCCAGCCCATACTGTGCCTCAATGGCAAGAATGAACCAAGAGCAAATATCACTGCCAATGTTCCTGGTGTAGACCCTTGTATTCTGGCTCCATAATTACTGTGGGGCCAGCCTTTGAATAGGTGTGATGCACATCAACCCTGTGTCTTCTTGCCTCTTCCTCAGTTTTAAAGACCATATATACTCTTTCATACATAATTTTTTAGTCAATAAAACACACCATTCCACTCACCTGCATGGCTGATGCAATATGAATAACAACAATAACAACAATCATTCAATTATTTTCAGTTTAACACCAATGACTGCATCTCTTGTATATGGAAAAAAGTTCTTTGCTAAGCATTAGCAATGTTAAATATAACAGCATCATTTTCAAAGTATTCAGAGTTAAACCAATCTAAAACTGAAACCAATGTCAGGTTATTAAACATTGGCTTACAAGTAGTTCTGAAATACGTTGTAATTTCCTTTTGATAGTTCTGTTGAGCATTTTCCCAGCAAATTTAAATCATCAATACCTAAGGCTATCATTAAATAAGATAAATGCCCTTTGAAATAATCATTTCACATTTTTAGTGCAATTTATTTTTATAGATTTCTTAATAATTTAAAACTTTTATGAAAAAAATTTGGAAAAAACGTTGAGTTGTCAATTCATTTTTATTTAGCATTAATTTTGAAAATTGTGATGAATTGAATTATTCAATATTATCTGGTGACGATTGTAATTAAACTACAAGAATATTAATACAGTCTACTCAAGACTTATATCAAACATTTTTATTCAGACAGAAGACTATATTTAGAACTACATTATTCAATGAAAACTTTCTTCTTTTTTTTATGACTGTTGAGGTATTATTTAGGGGAAATTTGGTTGCTATTTCTGGCAGAACAATAGATCAGTGTGAATATCACTGTTATTATTAGTTGTTTAACCCCAGGCCAGCCATGATATTGCAGATTTATAAGGAAATGTATTACAGCTAGCTGCAACTATGCTATCTCATTTTTTCAGACACCCACCAAAGATAATATTGTATCCTTTTTAAAAATTAAATGAGAAATTTGGCTGCTATTGCATGTAACAATATAGAAGATGCATTAGAACATTATAATACAGTTAAGTTTTATCTTTTGACTGTAGCCATGCTAGAGCACCACCTTGAAAAATTTTAGTTGAACAAATTGACTCCTGGACTTTTTTTTTGAGGCCAAGTACTTATTCTATTAGTCTCTTATGCCAAACTGCTAAGTTACAGGGACATAAACACATCAACACTGGTTTTCAAGCAGTGTGAGGGGACAGACACAGACACAAAGATACACACACATAGATATATACACACATATACGATATATATACAAAGACACACACATATATGACGGGTTTTTTTCAGTTTCTGTTCCCCAAATCTACTCAGAAGTCTTTGGCTGGCCTCAGGCTATAGCATAAGGCAGTTACCCAAGGTGCCACACAGTGGCACTGAATCTGAAACAATGTGGTTGGGAAGCAAGCTGTTTACCACACAGCCACTAGGCCTCATTGTTTAAATGACAGTATGTTAGGTTTTTTTAAGGTTGCGAGCTAGCAGAAGCGTAAGCATGCTGGGCGAAATGCTTAGCGGTATTTCATCTGTCTTTACATTCTGAGTTCAAATTCTGCCAAGGTCGACTTTGCCTTTCATCCTTTTGGGGTCGATAAATTAAGTACTAGTGGCATACTGGGGTCGACCTAATCGACTGCCCCCTCCTCAAAATTTCTGGGCCTTATGCCTAGAGTAGAAAAGAGTATGTTAGGTTTCTAAATAAGACAGAAATAGGGAAGAGAAATGAAGTAAATGTAGCTGCCTTTTATCTTATCTGCTTCAGTCATTAGACTGTGGCCTGTGGCCAAGCTGGAGCACCATTTTGAAGTTTTAGTTGAAGAAATCAACCCCAGTACTTATTTTTTTAAAACCTGATACTTATTCTATCAGTCTCTTTCACCGAACCACTAGGTTAAGGGGACATAAATACACCAATACCAGTTGTCAAGTGGTGGGGACAAACATAGACACAAAAACATATCCACACACACACACACACACATATGTCTATATATATGTGTGTATATGATGGGCTTCTTTCGGTTTCAATCTATCAAATATACTTGCAAGGCTTTGGTCAGCCAAAGGTTACAGTAAAAGACACTTGCCTAAGGCACCATGCAGTGGGATTGAACCCATAACCATGCAGTTGAGAAGCAAGCTTCTTGCCACTCTAAATATATTCACTTGCTATCGTGAAACAGGTAAACTGTAAGTCAACAATGGAGTTTCTACATGGTTGTACATCCTGCTAAAAATAGCAGCCAAATCTCATCTCCTTCAATCACACCTTACTGTCTGAGAAAAGAAGACATTGGATAACTCAGTCTTGGTTTCTCTGTGTATAGGATTGTTACACAAGAATAAATTTTGATCATAGGCCATCATGATCAATAATGATTTGAGTCTGAACAACAACTACAACAGGTAAACTGTGCAAGAGAAGCTCAATTATAGCAATCTGTGGCAGCTTTGGAACATCTATTTGGAAATAATTAATAATCACAGTGGAAAGGGTTAGCATTCACTATATACATGCATAGGAATAGACATATATAATAAAAACAAATATATATGTGAGTGTGTGCGTGTGTGTGTATTTATATGTACAAATGCATACACACACATATAAATGTATGTATGTATATATATATATGTACATATATATATCAAGTGATACATATATACACACATGTGTATATATATATATATATATATATATATATATTTACATACATACACATACACATATATATATGCGCATATACTAGTGAGTTTATATATATATATATATATATATATATATATATATATATATATATGCACATACATAATTGCATACATATACATTTGTACACACACACATGCACACATACATACATACATCCTTAACTTGCTGATTGTTAATATGGTTAAGGTTGATTAGCAGAACTGGTACATCTTTAGTAGATAAAATGTCTGTATGTCAGTCTAGTACTGGGGTTGATCTAATATTAGATTATTGGTTATCAATTTTCTATGCTGTTGATTTCATCTTGCTTCTGAAAAAGTTTCTCATTGACTCGTTTGTTCTTCAATGTGGAATAGGAAAGCAGAAACAATGCTACTAAGATAAACACAGAACCATTGATTTCTTATATCTACATATGTAACGTAAAAAAGAAAAAAAAGCAATTTTGAAATTTAAAATATAAAAGTTATAAAATGTGTGAAATATAAAATGTGGTTATATCATCATGTGTGACTGTGATGCACAATTTTAAAATGCTGAGCAACAGTACAAAATCAGCAGTTTTGATTTATGTTGCTGGCTTTATATTGCATCCTGAAGACAGCTTGCAAAAACAGTTCTTATGTCTTAAATCAAATAGGCAATCCAAGCTTGCTAAACACAGCATACAGTGGACACTAATACACACCTTCTCCTATGTAGCTTATGACCATCCGCACTTATGACCATAGTAAATAAATAAATAACAAATACATAAATACATAAAACCTGACAATAAAGTGAGTTCATGGCTGTATCCTACACCAGTTTTGCATAACCAGCTCCAGCCCATTCAAAAGTACCTTTGATCGTAGGGCGGCCTGCTGTGCTTGAAGAGACCTATTGAGTCAAATACATCAACATCAAAATGAAAATCAAATGGAAATTGCAGTTGTAATACCTTTACTGGTGACATGTAAAAAGCACCATCTGAACGTGGCTGATGGCAGTGCTGCCTTGACAGGCTTCCATGCCAGTGGCACATAAAAAGCACCGACCGATCATGGCCACTGTCAGCCTCCTCTGGCCCCTGTGCCAGTGGCACATAAAAAGCACCCACTACACTCACGGAGTGGTTGGCGTTAGAAAGGGCATCCAGCTGTAGAAACACTGTCAGATCAGACTGAAGCCTGGTGCAGCCTCCTGGCTTTTCAGACTCCGGTCGAACCGTCCAACCCATGCTAGCATGGAAAACGAACATTAAATGATGATGATGATGATGATAATGATGATGAATAAAAAACCGATTTTCGGACATTGGGCAGCTGCATGTATGATAATTATGGCAGCATCTGACAACACAGGCCTCCCTCAGACCCAGACATCCACTGCCTGGGTCTGAGGGAGGCAATGGATCCTAATGTCGGATGCTTTGCAAAAGTTGAACATATCATTCAAGATGCTGTGCGTTGTTATCATAAGAGATGTCCTGAAAAAAAACAATCAAAAACTATTCAAACAAAGTTCACCATGTTCCTCAAAAAAAACCCATCTACCTCAACCCATGAATATGACTGTGATGATTAAAACCTTATTTTCAATTGCACTTTTTTTCACAGGAACAACTTTTTTTTATTGTATGTATGCAGAATTTTATTTGCATTCATTTTTACATTAATTTTAGATTTTTTTTTTTTTACAGTACGACAGAATACATATATTTCACATTAAGTACATTAATTATGAATTGAATTTTTTTGATTTATATTTTTATAACCTATTTGACCTCTCAGTCAGAATATAACTTAGTCATAAGTCAAGGAGGTGTACTTTAGCCATAATTACAGTCAGTTATTTGATAATATTGTGCTAACATCATGTTTGGTACTGTTTGTATTATTTGAGGCAAGCATTAATAAGCATATTAATGCTTGCCTCAAATTGGCAGTAGGGTAATGGTGTAAAACAATGGATGGACAACTTATATTCCTCCTGTTGAGATACTGCAATGAAGCAAGTCAAAGTGATGAGTTCTTGTCAAAGCAATCGTCAAGAGTCATTCAACCAACCTCACAGAGAAAGGAGGAAGATATCATAATGGAGCAATCAAAATTTCTAATCTGAAGAAATTCCAGTCAAAAACTGTGACAGAGTTTTTACCATAATGAAATAGAACAGGAAAATATTCAGAAACTCAATATATTATTTATTTGAGGAAAACTGAGAAATTGTCTATGTTTTGATCTCCTTTAATAAGTGTTTAGGTACTGGATATATTTACAGTCTCTAGTTTATTTAACCCTATAGCATTTAAGCTAGCCATATCTGGTCCAAATATTCTACTTGTTTTATGTGCCAACTGGCCAGATGTAGACTCTCACACTTACCCAACAATGTCATACTAAAAATAAACAATCACATCATCGAAATCTCAAAGCTATGAGATAATGCATGCTTAATTCAAACTTTACGTATGAATAAGTAAAATTTACATTTGACAGAGTAACCTGAATGCAAAAGGGTTTGTGTCTAAAAGGGGTAGTTTATTTCAGAAAGAAACAAGTAGAACAATAGGAGAAAGACTCTGTGTGTGTGTGTGTGTGTGTGTGTGTGTGTGTGTGTGTGTGTGTGTGTGTGTGTGTGTGTGTGTGTGTGCATGTATATATGTGTGTACAATTGTGTGTGGGTATGCATGTATGATTGGTGAGTATTTTAATGGTTCCTTATAAAATTACTCTTTGGGTAAACCTGCTGCTTCACTATTTGCATGATGTGTCCTTACAAAATACAGCCAAGAGAGTTGAATTCATTTATGTTGCCTTCTTAGGCAACTTTAGATCAATTTTCACGACATGTAGGCCATGTACTTTAGATAATATGAATATGTAACTACTTTATACATGCAGCAAAGAATTTTCTACACACACTGTTTGGTAATGGTCGTCTTGGAATAATTTTCTCTACACCAGATTTTACAACAATTTTCGAAAATGAATATTTATGTTGGGAACAGACCTAACCTACTTTACATGGTCAAAACGAGTAGCTTGTTTGACAGCCACCAACTCTCATTATGTTTCCATGCAGTCAAATGGGATTTTCTACAAGAGCAGAACAGGAAATGCATAAAACATACTTACACATATATAAAAGGAAATGCAGAGAAAATTGATGTAAGCATGCTAACGGCTACACATATTTTATAGAAGTTTAAGAGGTTATAATAGTTGGTTCATAATGCTTGATCACCATGATAGATGTATGACATATAATAAGAGATACAGTATTAATGCATTGTTTCCGGCTCTGAGTGGATTTTTGTTAGCTGTTGTAAGTAGAAGCATTTTTCATTTTCTCACCAAGGCCATTGTGAATGCTGTCAATAACAACATTCTTTAAATCTCATTTAAACGTATACCACTTTCCTTTTACGCCACTTACAACGTTATGCTTTCTAATTTATCTGCATTATTATCTCAGAAAAAGACCATCCATTAGCCAAATGCTTATGTCATACTGCATAATAGAGCATTCCCGAAGTATTATACATACTCTGGACATGCATATCATAACATTTTTCAAATTTCTGAATACAAATAAGATCTATAACCTATGTGTTTTCTTGTGTTCAGTTTGACTCTATTATTGACTATATCTTCATGGTTTATTCTGTATATCTTGATATAATGACAGGACAAAAAAAAAAAAAGAAAAAGAAAATTGTAATGTGATGATTCTTGAATGTAGAGCTCAAAGCTTCTCTGATTTTTTACAACTATTTTTCATGAAAATGCTAACGGCATTGTTTCTCTCTGTTGTTTGCATATGCATCAAGGGGAACCAGATTATATACATACATATATATTTTTCTTGTTTCAATCACCAAATTGCAGTCATGCTGGGGCACTGACTTCAACTTTTAGGCAAATGAATCAAACCCAGTATTTATTTTTTTAATGTGTGGCACTTATTCTATCGGTCTCTTTTTGTCAAACAGCTAATTTACAGGGATATAAACACACCAACACTGATTGTCAAGTGGTGATGGTGTACAAACAGACACACACACACGTACACACATATACACACACACATGCACACACACACACACACACACACAGATACACACACGCACACACATATGCATTGGGTTTCTTTCAGTTTCTATCTACCATATCCACTTACAAGGCTTTGGTCAACCTGAGGTTAAAGTAAAAGACTTGCCTAAGGTGTCACACAGTGGGACTGAACATGGAACCATGTAGCTGAGACACAAGCTTCTAATCACATAGTCATGCAGCCCACACATGGGTTGATGACCCTCCTCACTCATTCCATCTTAGGCATGTTATTTTCTTAATAACTCGATGTTCTTACTTTATGTAATACACAGGGTACATTTTCTCATGGGGCCAGCATTAGAGAGATAGTCTCATTCCCAGCAAGATGAAAGTGTCCTCTCTATCTTAAGTTGTCCCCATTCATGCATTCATGGATACCAGAGGCTTGTCTCCTCCAAGCTACAGTAAAGAGTGTCCTTTCTTCCTTGCATTGTTTCCATATATCCATTTCTTTCTTTCCCACACATGCGGCTGAGAAGAGACACAGAACAAATGGGTAGTAGAAGATAAAAAGAAGAGGAAAACTGAAATGAGAGAAGCAAGAGAAATTAGAAGATAGGGAAACAGATGAAGAGCTAGATGAGATTGTTGACAAGGAGATTGAATAAAAAGAGTATGAACAATGCAATGGAGGTGAGAGAGTGACAGAAGGATGCAGTGTGATAGAAGACAGGGTATTAAAAGTGCAAGACTGTGATGTGGGGAGAGTGTAATGAGAAAGTTTATGGAGGTCAAAATATAGCAGAAATGAAACATGTACATGTGCGAATGCACACACACACACACACACACACACACACACACACATAATGGGCTACTTCTGCACAGTTCTTGTCTCTAAATTCTACATAAAAGTCATTGGTCAAACTGAAACTATTATAGAAATCACTTTAGCCCATGTGATACACACACACACACACACACACACACACACGTATATATAAATGTATGTATGTATGTATGTATGTATGTATATAAGTGTGGCTGTGTGATAAGACGCTTGCTTCCCAACCATACGGTTCCAGGTTCACTCCCACTGTGTGGCACCATGGGGAAGTGTCTTCTACAATAGCCTCAGGCTGACCAAGGCCTTGTAAGTGGATTTGGTAGATAGAGACTGAAAGAAGTCCATCGTGTGTGTGTGTGTGTGTGTATTTATGTGTGTGTCTGTATTTGTCCCCTACTATCACTTGACGTCCGATGTTGGTGTGTTTGCATCACTGTAACTTAGCAGTTCAGCAAAAGAGACCAATAAAACAAGTACTAGGCTTACAAAGATTAAGTTCTGGGGTTGAATTTCTCAACTAAGTGTGGTGTTCCAGCATGGCCACAGTCAAATTACTAAAATAAGTAAAAGAATAGAAGAATAAAAGAACGTATGTATGCGCATGTGTGTGTACACACACAGCTAGATAGATTGATTTCTATATATATATATGTACATGTCTATATACAGATATTTAATGGCAACACACACGCATGCATATATGCACATATACACATGCACACACACACTCTCTTTCTCTCTCTCTTGCTCACACACACACACACACATACACTCTCACACATATATACTGCTATTAAATGCAATTAAATTTCTATGAATCAGAGGGGGAAAAAATGAAACCTAGATATAATTTATAATTTAATGCACCTTTTCCATCATAAAATAGATAAGTCAGCTTTAACACTAGCAAGCATATTGTTTTCAAGCATTTATGCAGTACATACATATGCACTACATGTTCGCATTGGAGCAGTAATTACTTTAACATGCATCAACTAATATTTCCAACACTTAACCATTTTCTTAGCCCACTTGAATTTAGTCTCTCCTGTATACTTCCATCATCCATACAACAAATTACACTCAGGTGGTTCCTGTATAATTCTTGAATATACTTTACTACTACTACAACTACTATTACTATTGTGTATAATTCACTGTCAAAATATGATTTAGTATTGCTGAGATATGCTTCATACTTTAATCTTCTTTCACCCGCTTTATACTATACCCCACTCACTGTTCTGATTCTGTTCCATTCCTAATATTAACTAGTTGACGTAAGATAAGAAAAGTTATCAATTATTTCTAGTGGATCTATTGACTTTAGTCATAAGTTGCTTGCATCAGTACACATAATGTACTAAAAGTATTGACTTTTCATCTAATTACATAAGATCCCACGAAGATTATTTTACAACCAATGCACACTAGTGCAGCTCTCCTTAAGTCACACAACATACTGATTCTAGTTACTTCCTGAAATAACCAATGAGACAATGACCTGAGGTAAAAGTCTTACTCAAGAGCTGCCTACCAGTATCTTTATTCCCTTAAAGAGTCTCAAGCGAGTAGTAAGGACTGAAACGGCAGCTCTAGATTATAAGACGTTAAATAATGATTATTCTAATTTCCCAAACAGCTAAAAGAAAAGATACCACAGTAAGATTGCATGAGAAATTATATGTAGCTTTATGACACTAATAATGGAAAGATCTTGATTTTGTACAATTATTCAGATGATGTAAACTTGAAACTCAATTAACATTCTAGTTTTATTAAAACAACAATTTTCCTTTCAATTTTATTACCCAGTTTTTTGCTTTGCCAACAAGTTTACATATTTTTTAAACATGTATTTTTATTGTTGCTAAATAGCATCAGTCAGATTTGAACCTTTCATTTCTACTTCAGTCAACTCTAAGACTATACAACACCAAACCAATGTGGGTAGAAGGGAAACAAGGATTTGAAACATAGCATGCTGTTGCTCAATTTGTTCTTAATTTCTTTTTTACCTCTTGGTCAAAGAAAAAAGAGTAAACTCCATAACCCAATATTTTTTCATGCCTTCCCCTCTATATTAATGGAAGGAAGGGAGAAAGTTACTCTAAAAATCAGAGACCTGGCCCAAATACTTGCAACATAGAAAACTCTACTAAAGATATGCAAGGATTGGGCAATCTAATGATGCAGTATCAGCTGTAGTGGAGTTAGTCAAGGTGGACTTTGTCAGCTCATCACAGATGTTATTATATTAGTGTATTTTAGAGATGATTAACAACATACCACAAAGTTTGATTCTAGTAAAGCAATTAATATTGTAGATGTTCTAATTTGTACAAATATTTTGTGTTCAGTTTTAATTGGGAGACATTGACATTTATTTTCGATAAAAGTATCAATCATGTTCAGGGGTTAATCAAATTGAGTATGTCCTCTTTCAGAGTTTTATGGTTATGTTAGGAATCATCATTATCATCATCTTTTAACATCCTTTTTTCCATGCTGGTATGGCTTGGATGATTTGACCAGGAAGGAAAGCTTTGGAAATCAGGAGAGCTGCACCAGGTTCCAGTCTGATTTAGCAAGGTTTTTATGGCTGGATGCCCTTCTTAATATCAACCACTTTACAGAGTGTGCTGGGTGCTTTTAACATGGCACTGGTATGAGCACTTTTACTTGGTGCTGAGACAAGAGCTTTTTACATGGCACCCGCACAGAGCTCTTTCAGGTCAATCCTCTTCATCAGGGGGCGTGGCATTAACACTTCTGCTTTTGAGGATGGAGTCTTCTTGAGTACAGCAAGGCACCAATGTTTTTTTATTTCAGTAAGTGACTTATATGCTTAGTGTCTAAAGAACAAAGAGAGCTCATGATGTCTAACTAAGTGGGGTTGTGGCAAAGTGTTTTGGGTGTTCTAGGATAAATGTTGTTGTTGCTGTTGGCATTCCGTCATTTACGACGTCGAGGGTTCCAGTTGATCCGATCAACGGAACAGCCTGCTCGTGAAATTAACGTGCAAGTGGCTGAGCACTCCACAGACACGTGTACCCTTAACGTAGTTCTCGGGGATATTCAGCATGACAAGGCTGACCCTTTGAATTACAGGCACAACAGAAACAGGAAGTAAGAGTGAGAGAGAGTTGTGGTGAAAGAGTACAGCAGCATTCGCCACCATCCCCTGCCGGAGCCTAGTGGAGCTTTAGGTGTTTTTGCTCAATAAACACTCACAACGCCCGGTCTGGGAATCGAAACCACAATCCTATGACCGCGAGTCCGCTGCCCTAACCACAGGGCCATTGCGCCTCCACAGGATAAATGTAGGACTAGGATAATCCACATAATGCATATAAACTAATTACATGACTTTTTTTTATTTTGCTCAATTCCTGAGTGATGCTCAACTATTAATGTGGGTGGTGTGTGAATGGTGAATGTGTAACTGGAATGTTATGGAATGTAAGGCAAGGTTACAAAAAATGAAATACCAATCACAGAATTCTGAAGTACTGCAGAGAATACATGGGATTAGTTTTTGTAATACTGTTAATCTGTTCAAGTGCTGCTAGAACTTTAATTTGCAAATGTATTGTTGGAATTCTATATGGCTATAACCTAAGTGTAATAAGATGAGACTTTAACGTTATTCAAATAAAAATGCTGTCTCCTGCTGAAAGGAGAGATAATGTGCTTAGAATTTAAAGGGAACGGGCTGCAGGGATGAATTAAGCTTTGAGTGGTGCTATTAAGGGAGTTACAGATGCTGCAAGTTTTACTACTGTATACATATAATGTAGACTTAAGTCTCTTGGAAATTAGCAAAACAGACAAAATACATAGTTGAATCTGTACAATATAGACTAGTGTACTCCTCAAAAAAATTTCATATGTATATATAATTAAAGTGGAAATCATGATTTAAGTTTAAAATTTAAAGATAGAAACCTTCACAATATAGGCAAGATAAATGCTGATTGAAAATAAATAATTAAATTATGTTTGATATACATTCAAGCATTTGTGTTATATACATGTTTTGCTATACTAGCACAAACACACACACACACATATGTACAGATATATATATATATATATATATATATATATATATATATATATATATATATATATATATATATATATGTATGTATAAATGTATATATGTGTATATATTAAAGAACACAAATGGTGGTTAAAATTTATGACAGCTGTTTCAGTAGAATTTTATTAATGTATTTATAGATTACATCATAACATTAACCCACCATCTTCAGCTAAAATTCTAAACCGGTACGCCACACCTGTATCTCCAGAGATTTAAATTGGATTTGGTGGACAGTAAGTAGAGATGGCTAAATAAGACAGAAGACACCATTAATAAAAACAAATCCAGTACTAATGGGAAATGTACCTCTTGGTGTTGATTCTGACTCTGTTGCTAATATGTATTTTTTAATCCATTGTCAAGACCAATGAAGGTTGAAGTCATATAATTTGGTGGTCCTGGCATTGAAAATGGTGGGAATTTATCTCAAAGCTAGCAATATAATAAGAGTGCATTTTGCACCAAAATTCAATATGAGAGTTTCTTTCATAGTATCTACTGAGGTATAGTTTGTTCTGACAAAACATACACATTAAACTGGAAATAAATATTACCTCTTGATATTAATACTGCTTCTGTTGCTAATAAATATATATAGTGATATATATATATCATGTTTGATCGCTAAATCCACAAGTTTTTTTTTTATTCTCTCTCTCTTTATTTCTTTGTGTTCCTTTCTGTTCAAGAGAGTAGGCTCTAAACATAAAAGACTTTCTCACTTTCCCATGCATCAAACTAATACATCAGCCTGTTGTTTATACACCAGTCTTCGTCTTTTGTTTTCTGTAAGTTTCAACCATATATATAACTCTTCGAAACGCCGGTGTTAAAACGGGGGTAGCTGATGAAGGAAAATGTTCTCTATGTGGCTTGTGTGTTTTCTGTACTTTGGTTATTATTATTTTCTTGTATACGTTTTGTTTGCAATGTCCTGTACCCAGATATGCACCTATATATACAGGTAGACGTAGGTATGCACATACCTGTACGTATATATGCACATACTCATTTATTATTTGTTTATATATATGTGTGTGTGTGTGTGTGTGTGTGTGTGTGTGTGTGTGTGTGTGTGTGTGTGTGTGTGTGTGTGTGTGTGTGTATGTATACATCACTAAAACTTAAAAACTACCCAACCAAGGTCATTCAAATTTTACACATGACTTACGTGCAGTGTCATGGGCCCCAAAAATTTCCAACTTCTTGCCTAATGCGAGCCAGGAGCAATCTCTTACCTCTCACATGATTTCACATATATATATATATATGTATGTATGTATATATCAGTAGCGTGCGGTGACATCCGGGGTTGGGCATGCAATGAATTTCTTTGCTCCCCACCCCCACGGACAATTTTTCAGTAAAAGAAGTTTTGTATTCCTAGTATTTACATATGGGAGATTCTGAATATGCAACCATCCCCGTATGACCTAAAATAAGGGAATAAAAAATGGATCTCTAGAGATGAGCCTGAAATAAGTGTATTGTTTGTATTTTTCTCTCTGTTCGAAACGTCAGTACTTTCCCATCCTCACTCTCCCTTAAAAATGTCTAAAAATCATAAATGAAAAGTAATAATGATGAAATTGGATTCTGTTGATATTTTTGCACATTCGGAATCTCTGTTAAAGCTAGGAATCCGAAAACAATTTTCATGAAATTTCGTTTTTCAAAGGGGTGCGATTCTGCATTAGCCACTATACCTATTGGTTCAGCTGAATCAATTTGTAACGATTTAATAAAGATATCACATTTTGTTACATTATATGGCCATGGTTTTAGATAATTAGGCTCTCGAAGACAAGTCAGGTGCTTTATCATGCTACTTGTCAATTCCGGGAAAATTATTGATACTCAAGCAGACTGTTCTGAGACTTACTGAACTCTCTATATTAAACGACTACGTCTCACGCACACACATTGAAAATACACGCATATACATGAATACGCACACAATGAAAGACAGCGAAAATTCAACATTGTAAAAAGCCCCCCAAAAAAACTGTTGTGGCAGAAGTCAACATCTCTGAGATTGAAACAAGACATTTATTGAAAGTGAAACAAGACATTTATTGAAAGTGAAACAAGACAATTATTTAGCGCCGTAAATAGACTACACTCAGCAGCACAGAAAGGAAAACCTATGTAGGTTAGGTGTGACAAAGAAGTCGAACCATTTCTCCTGCCAAACAATACTGATGTAAGAAGGTCGAACCTTACGTTATAACAAACACTAACCAAAACCTGCAATATATGCCCTTTAATATAATAATTTTTTTTAATGTTCTAAAATATTATTTACTTCATTTATAAATTAATTAAATTCTTCGATCTTTCAAGACAAATATATCTATCACATTTTCAAAGAAATCTTCTCTTCTCATCAATTGTTGTAATAAACCTTTTTCAATTGACATTAGTGCTAACCCAGACATTCTTCTTTCTCCTGTCGCATTTCTTTGGTATGTTTTGATTCTCTTTAATGCAGAAAAGGATCGCTCTTCAGAAGCAGTGGTAGACAGAATTGTGAAAATCAACTTGCACAGATTGAAGAGTTCTGGCATAGCTTCAACAAGGTCACTGCTGTAAATGTAACTCATTAAATGACTTACACTTCGCTTTTTTAAATCTTTCATTGAATACATCACATTGAGCTCACTTTGTAAGCGTATTAACGTCAAAAAATCTATCATAAGTCATTTTTAAAGAATCTAAAGAGTCCACAGGAAATTGTTTGCAATACTCATCAACTTTGTTGGAATTCAAAAGTTCCATGAATTTAAACTCTTCTAAGGATGAATATCGTACTTTTATTTGGTCAACTACTGTACTGATAATTTTGTTATAAAGCATTCTATAATGTCGTTGGGGCTCAATAGATATATTCTTGGATCTCTGAATTCCGATTCCTGCATCGACTCCATATTTTTCCTCTAACATATCATAAAAGATTTTTAAATTATCAAGTTTGTTTTCGAGTACAGTTCTAGTTTTATCTATTTGCTCTTTACAATACACTATGTCATGACTTATGCTCTGGAGGATGTTAAATAAGACGTCAGTAAAAGAAAAAAATATCACTGAATACTTCTAACAAAAAATAAGAAATCAGGAGCTTTTAAAGTGTGTAAGAATCCAATTACTGAATTTATGGTGGTATCATCCCATGCTTCAGGATTTTCAATGATGTGTTCAAAAAGGTTGCATTTGAGTCAATTTCAACAAAATGAAAAAAATAACGTTAGTCAAATTAATTTAAGATTAATTAGCTACTTCTGAAATAAGAAATATAATATAGATGATATTTTTGTTTTCAGAACACTCCAAAAATATAATAGTGCAAACAGATGCTTTGGATAAAAAAAAATTCAAACTTACCGCCAGGTTATTCCACCATTTCTGCTGGCTAACTGAGGAATTATGGGATTGCTCTGGTTCGAGTCAGAAAGTGGAACGAGGTTGGCAACAATTCTACACCAACAAAGAGAGAGAGGGGAGGGGGTATCATGTGGTCTTCTCAAAGCAGACGAACAAGTCAGTGAGAAAGGGAGGCAGAATATTTCGAAAACACTTGGACGGAGTTTCTTGGAAACAAAAGTAACTATTTTATCGAATTTTCCGATGATATGGATAAAAAATATCAGGGCATGCAACGCATACTTTGCATTTTGTGGTTTTTCAACGAAGAATGTCCCCATACCTTCGAAGAAAGCATATATAAACCATTAGGTCATCGACTCCACATATATGGAGTCACTTATCCACAAAACCATTGAATTTACTACTTTGGTTTTGTGGTTTATGCTGTACTTCCTATATGTGGTCATTGGTGGGCTGTGGCTTTTTGAGTCGATGACCTAATGGTTTTATTCTGCAATTAATTTTGTACTTTTGTCTCAACTAGTTTGTGCACTTCTTATTACAGCCTTGTATAAATTCTATTAGTTTTCTAATACAAAACTGTTAATATTGAATAATTATCATTGGCTCTTCGAGCACTTCATACAGGCTGCATTATGAATAAATACTGTTTGGGTTTTCCAACGAAGAATGTCCCCATACCTTCGAAGAAAGCATATATGGAGTCAATTGTCCACAAAACCACTGAATTTACTATTTTGGTTTTGTGGTTTATGCTGTACTTCTTATATGTGGTCATATATGTATATATATATATATATATACATATCTATATACATGTATATATATGTATAGATATGTATATATCTATTTATATGTATGTATATGTATATGTATATATACATATATAATGTATATATATATGTATGTGTGTGTGTGTGTGTCTCTGTTTGTACCCCCACTATCACTTGACAACCGATGTTGCTGTGTGTATGTCTCCGTAACTTAGCCATTTGGCAAAACACCCCAATAAAATAAGTACTACGCTTACAATGAATACATCCTCGGATCAATTTCTTTGACTAAAGTTGTTCCTCCAGCATGGTCGCAGTCACATGACCGAAACAAGTAAAACAATAAAAATCTATGCCCTTTTAATCCTGAGCAATGCTGGGTATCTCTGCTAGTATATATATGTTTGTGTGCATGTGTGTGCATGTATGTATGTATATATCATCATCATCATCATCATCGTTTAACGTCCGCTTTCAATGCTAGCATGGGTTGGACGATTTGACTGATGACTGGTGAAACCGGATGGCAACACCAGGCTCCGATCTAATTTGGCAGAGTTTCTACAGCTGGATGCCCTTCCTAACGCCAACCACTCAGAGAGTGTAGTGGGTGCTTTTACGTGTCACCCGCACGAAAACGGCCACGCTCGAAATGGTGTCTTTTATGTGCCACCCGCACAAGAGCCAGTCCAGGGGCACTGGCAACGATCTCGCTCGAAAACCCTACAAGGCCAGTCAGGCGGTACTGGCAACGGTCACGCTCAGGATGGTACATCTTATGTGCCACCCGCACAAGAGCCATTCCAGGGGCACTGGCAACGATCTCACTTGGCTTGCCTGGTCTTCTCACGCACAGCACATTTCCAAAGGTCTCGGTCAGTAGTCATCGCCTCGGTGAGGCCCAATGTTCGAAGGTCTTGCCTCACCACCTCAGCCCAGGTCTTCCTGGGCCTACCTCTTCCACGGGTTCCCTCAACTGTTAGGGAGTGGCACTTTTTCACGCAGCTATCCTCATTCATTCTCACCACATGTCCAAATCAGCGCAATCGTCTCTCTTGCACACCACTACTGACGCTTCTTATGTTCAGCTTTTCTCTCAAGATACTTACACTCTGACGGGTATGCACATTTACATTACACATCCAGCGGAGCATACTGGCTTCATTCCTTGCGAGCTTACGCATGTTCTCAGCAGTCACAGCCCATGTTTCACTGCCATGTAGCATGGCTGTTCGTACACATGCGTCATACAGTCTGCCTTTTACCCTGAGTGAGAGTCCCTTTGTCGCCAGCAGAGGTAAGAGCTCTCTAAACCTGTCCCAGGCTATTCTTATTCTAGCAGTTACACTTTCAGCGCACCCACCCGCACTACTAACTTGGTCACCCAGATGGCGGAAGCTATCAACTACCTCTAGTTTTTCTCCCTGGAATGAGATAGAAGTTGTTTCCTGTTTGTTTACAGTATTTATTGCACCTGAACATCTGCCACATACAAAAACTAACTTTGTAGTTAATCTGCCTTTGATATTGCTGCACCTCTTATGTGTCCATAGCTTACACCGGGTACATCTTATAGAGTTACTACCTACTCCTTTACTGCATACTGAGCAGGGCCATCTACCTGAAGGGGTTTGTGTTTTATCTACCTTCCTACTTATTAGGATTTTGGTTTTTGCTAGGTTGACTCTAAGGCCCTTCGATTCTAGTCCTTGCTTCCACACCTTAAACTTCTCCTCTAGATTTGATAGTGACAGCGCAATTAGTGCAAGGTCATCAGCATAGAGGAGCTCCCAGGGGCAACCTGTCTTGAATTCCTCTGTGATCGCCTGGAGGACTATGATAAATAGGAGGGGGCTGAGGACGGAACCTTGGTGGACCCCTACCTCTACCCGGAATTCATTACTGTACTCATTTCCAACCTTCACCTTACTGACAGCATCTCTGTACATGGCTCGCACATATACATATAGAGAATGAGAGAGAAAGAAAAAGAAAGAGAGAAAAGGGAGAGAGATAGATAGATATAATAAATTTCCTAAAGAAAAAACTTGATTGTGCCACTGGATAAATAACAGAAATTGACTAGCTCATTTCCATCTTTTCTTGTTTTATTTGTTAAAGAATATCCTTAGAGGGGGACCCTTGGTCTCCTACAGTATGTACATTTTGGGGGATTCATTTAGACAGTAAATGTCAGTTTTCACTCAAGACTGCAAGTCGATATGCTACTTGAAATGCTTTAACACATTTCAAGTCACCATATAATGTCTGATACTATATGTCCGCACTAAGTGATATGTCTCACTGTGGCAAATAGGCTGTGTGTCAAAGGATCAATGTTGTTATTGAGTATTGTAGCCTCGTACCCATAGATAAAGAATAAAAAAGAGAAAAATAAAGAAACAAAAAAGTGTGTAACTGGAATTGTTTAACTTTTAGAAAATAAAGAAAAAAATAAGAAAAAAAGAAATCTGTCTCACATAAGTTGAATTTTCTCCATTTTCACTGGGATTGTTCAACTTTTGGGTTATTTTTGTCTAACGTACTTCAAAATGATGGGGGGAAGATTCATCTTTAAAAGAATTTTTTAAAATCCATAATAATCTAAACGTTGCTCTGCCTTCTCCCTCGCTTTTCAACTCATGCCTTCATGACAGCCATATAATTTTCTCTGTCATTATTTTTAGTCAAATATATTCTACATCTTGAAAGACTTAAAATTCAAGTTGGTTTTTTTTTCAATTCTTACCTCCCCCATCTCCCTTCATCATAGCTTTCAAAATCTAAAAACAATCAGATATCACACTTGATGTGTGAAAAACAAAATTAGAATTTTGAAAGCAGCATCCATAAAAATTATAATTTCAATCATTTAAAATGTAGAAAAGAATAGGCACTGAACTGACAGAATCATTAGTATGCTGAGCGAAAAGGCTTAGTGACATTTTGTCCATTTTTGTGTTCAACTTTGCCATTCACCTTTTTGGGTGGAGTGGGGGAGGACGAGAAAATATGTACCAGTTGAGCACTAGGGTCAATGTAATCAACTTACCCCTCCTCGGGATTGTTGGCCTTGTGCCAAAATTTGAACCCTAAATGCAGTGGCGAATCCACTATAAAATTAATGACGTTTACGTCTCAGAGCCCCTCATCCCAGAGAGGCCCCTTTGAAGCAACGTAATCTTTACATTCTGTCAATTTTTCTGTTTTTTGTATTTTACCATGTAGATTGTTGTTACCAGTCTTAGCGGACAAGTCATCTCATACTCCTACATAGAGTCTAGACATGCAGTGTCTAGCCTCAAGCTGTTCCACCCACTGTTTCTGCTGGTGTGGAGTAATATAGAATATAAAAGTACAAACGACTCATAGTTAATTCACTTTTCTTGAATTATTTTGGAAATTTCAGCCTTGCCCCTCCCATTATCAAATATATCTACAACTACATCAGCATGGTAGAGATAAAAAGTCTTATTTTCTCAGTGGGACACCGCTATTTAATGACAAATGAAAGGGTTTGCCTCCTAATTTTGAACTTACAATCTGTTCAGTAATAATAACAATTTGTTCAGTAAGCATTTTTTTTTTACTTCAGAAATTGTTTGAATATCACCTTGTACAAAATGAACAATTCTTCATTTATGACTATATATTAAGTTGTGGACCCTTGTCTTGATCAATCTCTGTCTTGCTGAAGCTAATGGAAATATTACTCCAATATTTTTTTTCCACAAAGTTCTAGGCCTTAAGAGGAATAGCAATGTCTTCAAGAAAGTACTCAAGCAGATGCCAGAAACATAAAATTAAGGAAAAGCAATCCAATGAAATTTCTAAATGTCAAAAACTATCAAACTATTTTACAATGTCAAGTAAAAGTTTGTCATCACCTGCAACTGAAACAAGCCATGCAAGTGAAGTCAGAGATAGTGCACAAACCATGAGTTTAGCAATAATCAACCTACTGTTGACACTTTTGATTCAGATGATGATCAGTGGTCAAGAACTTCAAGAAAAGAGAGAGCAGAAACATGAAACAGGAAGCAAATTTAATGATTTCAAAGAATACAGTGACCTGGCAAACAATTGATAATGATTCCTTACAAAACTGTTTAATGCAAAACATCAGTTTTCTTTTCGAAATAAAAACTGAAAAAAAAAAAAAAACAGATAATGAATATACTGAATCCAACAAGATTTACAAACAGCAAAATCGAAGTTTCCCAAACAAGTACTTTGAAAAAAGATTGAAAAATGGTCAGACTATGGTAAGATCCTGGTTAGTTTACTCAAAGAGCAAGGGCTGTCTATACTGTTTTGTTTGCAAACTCTTTTTTAAATGCTATATATATCACTTACAATGGGTGGGTTTTCTGATTGGATGAACTGATGAAGAATTCAGAATCTGATGAAGACAGTATCAAACTTATAATATTGCATTACAAAGACGATGTTGATTACAAATTAATAAATGAGCGTTATCAGTTCAAAGAGTATTTATGCTTTAGGAAATCTTAGAACACAGAAGAAAACACACCGTCTAAAATGCAATGCACAGAAGTTCTTCACCTTATTTATGAGCAACAATTAATTGAAGTCTCCCCTAATATTACTACTCCATTTAAGCTGTACTTGACGATGCCTATCATGAGCTGTGAAGCAGAAAGGAGTTCCTGAAAGCTTTCCTTTGTAAAGAATCAATTTCAGTCTCCCATGAATGAAGAGTGCTTAAATTCCTTATGCATATTGTCTCTAGAAAATGACATCGCAAAGAAGCTGTCATATGACAAAACTGTAAGAGAATATGTTGCTACAAAAAACAGAAAAAAGAGTATTTTGTAATTTTCATATGTATCTTAGATATAAGATTAATATTAGATTATATTAACTGTGATATTTCTTATGTTTTATGTCTTTATTCTAAGGTGCATAATGCATGTATATAACCCTTCCCTAGTTTTCAACCCCCATAACTCTAAACGAATAAGACATAGCCTGGAAAATATTTGTTCATACCAGTGACCTTGAGAATTACAATCTGAAATGTAGTGCTTAAATTTGTAAAGAAAATTGTGGTGATGTTCCAAGGAACGATGACATTGATAAAGATATTGGTGATTACCCACACCGCATTTCTGGTGGAAAGAAGGCTCACTGTCAGACTCATTTTTAAGGACTCCACATCACCACTTCCACCATTTGGGCTATCAGAGCCTCAAGGCTGGAATTCCTTGCAAGGGCAGGAAAATTCTTTGACCTTTGCTGGATGTTACCCTACTGTTACTGGTTGCAAAGGGGGCCCCTATAACATTTTAAGCTTCAGGGCCCCAATATTGTAGATCCACCACTGTCTAAATGTAGAAAAGAATACTTTTAAATTGAAGAAAAGTATAACAGGATGAGAACTATCTCATTTTCCCCTCTATCAATAGTTTTCATGGTAGCACCTTATCCCAAGTAAAACCATATTCTTTTGTTTTTGTCTAGTGTGGGACATGAACAAAAAGTTATATAAAATTAGATTTGATGGGAATTATGCCAATGTAAATAAGGTAAGTGATAATATATTCTTGTTTTTCTCTTAATTTAATGTTTATGTCATACAGAAAATTATTTTTACAGCTTGGTAAAAGTATGAAAAAAAAATAGTGAAAAATAAAACAAAAACAAAAAAATCATTTTAATTGAGAAATGTACAATGTAGAGGTTGGAGGTTGAAAATTTTTGCTTTGTTTTATTTTAAGTGTGAATTCCAAATGTTTTAGAATAGGGAATACAATAAAATGACTGACAGTAAGCAGACAACAAAAGTATTTTAGAGGTGGTTGCTGATTTGGGGTGAGGGTCAATGTTGAAAATACATGAATTTAAATATTTTATTCCTCTAGCAATTATATGTTTCATATGTGGCACTCCATCAGTTATGATGATGAGGGTTCGAGCTGATCTGATCAAAAGAACAGCCTGCTCATGAAATAAAACATGCAAGTGGCTGAGCACTCCACAGACACATTTAGTCTTAACGTAGTTCTCAGGGAGATTCAGCATGACACAGAATGCGATGAGGCTGGCACTTTGAAAGATGGGTGTTACTCACTTTTGTTGGCTGAGTGGATTGGAGCAATGTGAAATAAAGTGACTTACTGAAGGACACAACACATCGCCTGGAATTGAACTCATATATATATATATATATATATATATATATATATATATAGTATATTTGTATTTTGTATATGGCAGATACTTACCAGTGCACACAAAAGCTCCTATACTAGTTGTTGCTGGCTACCATATATTATTCCTAACATGCCAAGTTAATTGTATGGAATTGTTACATATGTTCAGTACACTACATGGACTATCTATATATATATAAAATAAAAAAAAAAGGAGTGTTCCTAATGAAGTAAAGCAATAGAAAAGACAGAAAACAAAATAAATTTAAGACATATAAACATAAAAAGAAAATTGCTTGCTATATTATTACAGTTTTCTAATGTCAATATCTTAAAGCAGCAATGGATCTTCCCAATTCTGAAAAAGAAACAAAAACAAATTGGTTGACTTTGTCACGAGGATCAAAAGCTAAAACCAAAGAAATAACATCTGTCCAATAATTAAAATTAGAAAATTGTACAACAAAGGCATTAGAAAAGATAACAAACCTAAACAATGAAATCTATTAGAGTTTGAAGAATCTAATCAGAAATGAACTCCAAAGAGCACTATACTAATAACATAGCAAATCTGATTCACTTACAATATTATGTAATATTTAGAATCCCTAATGTATTAAATTGTTAGGCATGTCAAATATAACTCATCACTGAAAATGCAATTTAATACAGATAAATGAATAGGAGTTGCAAGACCAACCAAGCAACAAAGCAGATGAGATTTATGACTGTTGCAGCTGAATGGCCAGCTTGAGATCAAGGGAATGTTGCCGAACAAACAGTTGCTTAGATCGCCCATATAGCAGATAAAATCTAAAATGTATCCCATTATAATAAAATCATTAAGGGCTTTATAATTGTACAATGCGAAACTTCATACACATTTTAGTTTTGGATTACATTTTATTGTTTGATACCCTTCCTGGCACCAAACACTATTCCTTGGAGTGGTATGGGTGTATTTATGAAGGAACAATTATTACAATGGCTGTTCACCAAAATTCAAAGCACTCTCAATCCCCTTTGTATATGTTATATGAAATAGTTTTATGAGTGAATGTTTAAAAGTGCTATGACTGCTTAAAGTCAGCAAAGCAAGACTGTATTGATATGAAGTCTATAGATCTAAATTCTATATGAATCAAAGGATCATGACTGATGTGATTGATTCTCAAGGCTCAAGAATAGAAGTTGTAGTATTGTTAAAGCATGATCTAATATTTGAATGCTTCAATCAGCTAGGGATCAATAGAAAGTGAATATAAAGAAAAGGCTCTGTTGTAAATCTGCTGCTCAAAATTAAAGGTACATCCAGTGCAGATGTTACTAAGTCCTTAATATAGTAGGATAAAAAGAACCAAGGATATCAGCAGAACTATGGACACACTTATACATCATTAGAAGTGCTCATACTATTTTTTGATAAATATTCAGTTATGGTAAATTTATATAGTGATTTTCAATGGTCTTTCAACTAATCGTATTAATACAGTACAGTGTGCATAACTGTGGACATATTTTTGATGATGTCTAAATCTGACCAAGCTATGTTCATATACAAAGAATATCCATATCCAACAGAATTACTTATAACCACTTTTTTTTGTAATATTTACTAAAAGGATGAGAGTAGTGCAAATGACTTGTGTAAACTCTATCAGATCAATTGATGCTCAGTATCAGCTTCTGTAGGTTAATATCATTAGGAAAATACGTGAGTGTGGAAATGATTCTAAATGGTTACAACTCTAGAAAGGAATGATCAGGTATAGTGATTAGTGGAGGCTCTAGAGAGTGAGACACAACAGGGCTGATGAAAGGAAGGTGGAGCCATTCAACATAATTCTTCAGAACAGTGATCTCAGAACATTGCACAATGCAAAGAAAATGACTTTGTTCTCTTTGCCTTTTAGCTATTTCCAGCCAAGGCAACTGCTGTTTGGACACAAAAGAGCTTGTCCTAAACTAGTAGCAACCTTCATGCATGCAGTGAATGATAATAAGTGTTTCTAGCATAAATACAAAGCCTGATACTTGAGGAAATGAGTTAGTTGATAAAATTGACCTGTGCTTGACTGGTACTTTATTTTATCAACCCCAGAGAAATGAAAGGCAAAGCGAGATTTGAACTCAGGAAATTGACAGAATATTTAGTAAACAGTGAACAAAACCTGCTATAGTATGCTGCTAATGCAGAAGGCTTTACCAAAAATAGAGTTGAGAGTGCTAATGAATTCTGATCATGTATAACTAACAAGAGAGAAAAAACGCTACTCTTCAAGGAACTATAGGGTCAGTACCATCATGAAGCTAATAACTTTAAAAAAAGACCAGGGAGCATCATGCAAAGATGTGCTTAAAAAGAGGACCGAAAGCCTGATCATTGCTGCCTAAGACTAGGCTTTGAAGACCAACTCAATAAAAAGGTACATGTACCACACAAATGCAATGAGCTTCTGTGGAATGTGTGGGAAGAAGGTTGAAAGCATGACTCACACCTTTAGCACTTGTGAAAGTCTTGTGCAGAAAGAGTACTAGTGCAGACATGACAAAACTTTACTGGCTACTGTACCAGAAATATGGATATGAGGTGCTTGGTGCCAGCATACACTGGAAAAGGTAATAGATGAAACTGGAGTGTAAACATTCTCTGAGACTTTGACTTCATAACAAACAATGTGTTAAAGCACCAAAGGTCGGATATAGTAGACCTTTAAGAGAGACAAGAATAGTGCCTAATAACTGAAGTGGTAGTGCCAGGCAATCAACATATTGACATGAAAGAAAGAGAAAAGGTTAGTATATATGGAAACTTGAAAACAAAGACCACCAAGATGCGGCAGCTGCAAGAATCATTGAAGTATTGAGTTTGATACCACCCAATGTGAAGAAACATCCAGACACTTTAGAAATACCCGAAAATCTTGGTCTGTGGGTAAAATCAGCTTTACTAGGAACTGTAGATATATTGCATAAAGTGATGTCTGCGTGAGGTCCTTGCTATGACTTGGCAGACAATACAAATCTCTGGTACACATAATATCTACAATCTACAACATCACAATATTGGATAGTTGTGATGTCTTCTGTAATAATAATAATAATAATAATAATAATAATAATAATAATAATAATAATGTAGCCATACGAAATGACATGAATATTGTGAGTAAAGAGGTTGAAAAATTCACCATGTACTCAGTCTTGCCATTTAAAAGTGGAAATAGTAAGACTGTATGGAATGCGAAAGGATAATGTAAAAGTGATATCAGTGGTGATCGGAGCGTCGGGCTCAATTCTATTGAAACTTCAAGACTTCTGAGGGCAACTGGAAATCCCATGCAAGATTGGTGTCTTGCAAAAAGCAGCCTTATTGGGCACAGCACACATCTTAAGGAAAGTATTATCTGTCTGAACTCCTTGTGACTTGACAGATGATTAAAAACTTCGGTGCATTTTTACCTACACTGTGTTACAAAGGAATAAATATAATGATAATAATAATAATAATAATAATAATAATAATAATAATAATAATAATAATTCCTCAATAGTTCTTTTACATACCTTTCTAATAATAAAAGTGAATATAAGAGAAATATCAGAAGGACCTGTTTTTCATTCATAGGAAATCCACCTATTTTCTGATTGTAATAAGACACTCATATAATTGTCATGCTGAAAGGAGGATGACAAACAGCAATCCATAGTAACTGTCTCCTTAGATACTTTTGGCTTGGGAAATTTCTAGAAAGCATCATACATTGCATGACAATGTTTAAGATGTTAAATAACATTTACCCTCAGAAAAAAAAAAATTCTTGAATCATACAGCACATGATTTCTCAGAAAAAAAGAAAAGATCTTTTACAATGATTCATTGTGATACTCCTTTGCAAAATAAATGTATTTTAAGGAAGAACTACATTCAACAACATCTTTCTGCAGAATACATAACAGAATGTCATTGACGGGCATCAAAAGCTGCAAGTCAATCAATATAACAATTAATTCAAATTTGTTGTTGATAGAAACACATTGAATTATTCATGAATATCAAAAGAAAGGATTTCAGTGTGATGCTTCTCAAACCAAATCACTTATCAATGTGCAAATAATATGTTCATTCACTGTTTATCAAATATGTTTGTTATGTCACATTAATGGCATTAAATGGCATTAAAACATTCATGAATTCTCCAGTGATCCTTAAAGGTTGTTTTATCACTAGAATACAGATGTTGTTTTTGTGACTTCCATAAATTCTTTAGACAATACATTTTTGTAGTCATTGAAAATATTTTCAGATTATTAAACTTTATATATATATATGTGTGGTGTGGAGCACACGACCTACTGACTAAGTTGTTGCATTCACAATTGCAAGATAGTGGTTTCAATTCCCAGTCAGGTAATGCATTGTTTTCTTGTGCAAAACACTACATTTTATGTTCATTCAGTCCACTCAGCTGTAAATGAGTAAATGATGTTGGCCTGCCAGCCTAACTTGTTACAACAATGTAAGGAAGCACATACTGACCAACAGTGTGTAACAACATCAGATAATCTGGATGGTATAGTGATGTGATATATATATATATATATATATATATATATATATATATATATATATATATATATATATATATATATAATTGTTAAAGAGGACAACAAACGTTGAGGCAAGGCAAGCATCTCAAGTCACATACATTATTATTATTATTGGAAAAAAAATTCGAAGTCTTACAGCTGTTTCTGGGATATCCCATCATCGAAGACAAATAGGGAAAATGAGAAGGGTATAGATTAATGAAATGATGACATAGAGGAGCTTTTATGCTTCTTTTTTCTCCTCTTTCTTCATCTCTTTATTCCTTTTCTCCTGTCCTCTATGTCATCATTTCATTAATCTATACCCTTCTCATTTTCCCTATTTGTCTCTAATGATGGAATATCCCATACTCTGGGACATCCCAGAAACAGCAGTATGATTTTGAATTTTTTTCCAATAATAATAATGTATATGACTTGAGATGTTTGCTTTGCCTTAATATTTGTTGTCCTCTTTGACAATTATATATCCACTATATTGGAAATTTCCAATGGCTCCATAACTGCCATCTCAGCTATAACCTTGGTGCCCTAGTAATCTATTACAGCACTAACCTAGCGTACCTAATCGTTTAGATCACCTGTGAACCAAACCCCCGTATTTTGCATATATATACAGCCTTGGCCAAAAGTATTAGGCCACCCAAATGTTTTGGAGTTCTACTGTCTCAATGTGTATGAAACTCATGCACATGGTAAATTATGGTATATTTCACAATATACATTAGTTTTAATATCTGGCTGCTCCTCCTTTAGCATCAATTACCACTTTTATACAGTTAGGCATCGAATCAACTAGCTTCTTGCAGGTGCTAGGCACAATTTTATTCCATTCTTCTCTCAACTTTTGGTACAAATGTTCTTTATTTTTAATTGCTGCATTCCTGATAGCTTCATCAAGAGTTACCCATAGGTGTTGGATTGGATTCCATACCTTAAGGTTTCGACATGAACAATTCAATAATTGTCTGTGTCTCCTCAGTGAAATCAGTGCTGACACAGCAATGGAACTGGACACTACCCATCTCCATGAGAGGATATGAATGTATAGAGTTTTAAGTATGCTGACCACTGGTTGAAATTGATATTATTTAATAATATTATTTAATAATATTAATTTCTACTCTAATTATTTAATTTCAAATACCTGTGTTCTCTAGCCAGTTGATTCACTGCTAAATATCATTCATTGCATTTATTTTCTGACTTAGCGCACTAGTACAAGGGCGTTTGAATCGAAGTTAAAATACATGATATTGGAACTCAATACATTCCAGCAGAAGGTCACTCTCCTCCACTGCTCCACAGACCCAAATACTTAAGAGACAACTGCCAAGGACCACCCAAAATGGAAGCGTCATCATCAAGGGAGCAGACCAGATGGAAAATAACATTTGTCAAAAGGCAGAGATCAAATGCAAAGAGCAACTCACACTTCCTCATCTCCTGCCTACTCTCTCCTGTGATAAATGCCCTAGCTCTTCTATACAAACTTTGGTCTGAACAGCCACCTCAGGCTCCAGCACCCTTCATGCCCATCAAGGTGAAGAAGCTCAATCACTCAATACAGGTCTACTATTCAGATATGGGTTAATGCCGTCAATGACAATATATACATAGCATAATATTATACTTCATTTATGATATGTATATATTACAGTGTGTTCCCTATACATGATGTACACATTTTATGAACTGAAAATATAATAGAAACTATATTATCTATAAATACAGACAGGACACAGATGTGTGTCAATAACCAGCTGGAGGAGATGTCCTCCTGGGGCTAAAAGCAACAGTAACATCCACCCCTCGGGGTCAGCCACATTTAAGTGGCAAATATACTTCACTTTATCATGCAGTTGCTGTTAATACCTCGTTCAGAGATTTAACATTATCTATAAACATTTTTTCATTAACTCTAAAATACTACAAAATCAACCTCTTATACGAAGAATATTGTGACCGGCATATGAAACATCTATTCATTCTTTTACAACTATGCCTATGCTTGAGACTGCATACATAAAACAAAGCATACATATCTATACATGTACTGGCTTCAAATACTGCATACTTACACACATACGTATTGTTGAAATTCCCATTAAGGAGCCTCGGGTCTAGGTTAGAAACCAACTCATTATCTATTGACAAGAAATTTTGAAATAAAACTGAATGACTGACATACATACATACACACACGTGCACGCATGCACGCACACACACGCGCACACACACACACACACACACACACACACAAACACACACACATGCATACATGTGACTAATATTTATCTTCTTGGTTTACATTTTAAGCAGATGTGTGATAAATCTTACTCTGTATGGGAAGCTAATCTATTTTTTTGGTGCTGCATGATCAGTACTTATCATTTTATCAACCCCACAGAGAAAACAAAAGTGAAATCAATCCAAATGAGATTTGAACTCAGTACATAAAAGATTAGAAATATATGGTGTAAAGCATTTAATCTTACATGCTATGATTTCTACAGCTCCACCACACTTTGCTCCAGAATAATGATATAACTACTACAAGTAGTAGTAGTAGTAGTAGTCTTTTACGATTTTGATAATTTATTGATATCACTATAGTGATATTTATGAGTATTTAACTGAAGACACTCAAGAAAATTCTAAACAGGTTCTCTGAGAAGGAACCTTTTTAAGTATTTTTTTTTTTTTAATAATTCCATATGGAAATTTTCCTTATTCTCTCTCTCCTATCTCAATAACCTCATGAAACATTGATCTTTTCTGTTTGTTTTTTTCTTTTTTAAAATTTTGTCTTGTTTTGTTTTGTTTTTTCTTCATTCCATATGAAACCTCTGAAACTTGAAATATTATCTTATTTCATTTCAACTGTACATCTTCTCTATGTTTATACTATTCATCTATATTAATACTATTCATTTTTGAAAAGTAGCAAATTAATCAACACTGCTGGTTGTTATGGAATAAGAGAGAGAGAGACAGAGACAGAGAAGCGAAAGACAGCAAAAGAAAAAGAGGGAGCTGGAAAGAGAAAGGGAGAAAAAATGTTGATAGTGAGAGAGAAAGGTTTGATTTCTATGTGTATCTTTCAGAGATAGTTGACTGTATGGCTAAAAAAATTGCTTCCTAACCAAAAGACTTTGGATTTGCTCTCACTACATTATACCATGCGTAAGTGTCTTTTACTATATGCATTGTATATTGTATTTCATCAACATCGTCATTTTTTAACATCCGTCCTCCATGCTGGCATGGGTGAGATCATTTGACAGACGTTGGCTAGCTAGAGAGCTGCGTGACTCCATTTGTTTGTTTTGGCATGGTTTCTATGGCTGGATGTCCTTCCTAACACCAACCATTTTACAGAGTGTTCTGGGTGCTTCTACATGGCACCAACATGAACGCTTTTATGTAGCACTGGCATGGGCACTTTCAAATGGCACTGACACAAGCACTTTTATATAGCACTGGCACAGGTGCATTAAAATGGCACCAGTGCCCATGAGCCTGCAAGACTAGGATCTTATATGCATGCTTATATGCATGGACGGCCAAGATTTTATTTAGCTTGGCATGTCTTCTCAAGCACAGCAATCTGTCAGAAGTCCTTGGTTCCTTATCATCTCTGTGAGGACCAGTGTCTGAAGTTCCTTTTCCCCACTTCATCCTACATGTTCCCTTATATATATATATATATATATATATATATATATATATATATATATATATATATATTTGATTAATGAGAGAAACGGAAGATAGAAGCAACAAGAATGTTTATTAATCACTATAATTGTTTCAACCCATCTAGCATCGATCCC